>NC_043717.1:65693632-65719163 GCF_006229205.1 Suricata suricatta | reverse complement strand
GGGGGGAAGACAGGTGGTGGTGATGGTGGAGGGCACTTGAGGGGAAGAGCACTGGGTGTTGTATGGAAAACAATTTGACAATAAAATATTATGGAAAAAAAATTATTCAAGCTAGAGTGGCACAATATATACAAAGTGCTGAATGGGAAAAATCAGCAGCCAAGAATATTCTATTTTTCAAGGCTACCATTCAGAATAGAAAAAGAGGTAAAGACTTTCTCAGACAAACAAAAACTACATGAATTCATTACCACCACACAAGCCCTTCAAGAAATATTAAAGTGAATTCTTTGGAAAGGCCATATGTGAGACCATAAAAAGTAAAAAGCACAAAACAGTAAAAATAAGTATTTATATAAAAATCAATTAAGGGATTCATAAAATTTTTAAAAAGTGTAAAATGTGATACCAAAACTTTTTTTTCCCTGAAAAGTAAAAGGAAGAGGAGTAAAGAATGAGTTCACCATTAAGTGACCATCAGCTTAATACAGATTGCTATATGCAGAAGATGTTATATATAAATGGAATGGTAACCACAAATGAAAAACCACTAATAGATATGCAAAAAAAAATAATAAAGAACTGTGTATCAAGTGTATCACTAAAGAAAACTAACAAACCATTAACAAGAGAGCGAGAAGAAAGAATCAGAACAAAAATACAGAAAAAAACACGAAGTAACAAAATGACAATAAATACATATCTATCAATAATTAGTTTGAATGTAAGTGAACTAAGTGCACCAATCAATAAACAGGGTGTCAGAGTGAACAAAAAACAAGAATAATCTATATGCTTTCTGCAGGAGAGTCATTTCAGACCTAAACACACCTCAAGTTTGAAAGTGAGAAGATGGATAAACATGTATCATGGGAATGGATGTCAAAAGAGAGTTGGAGTAACGCTACTAAAATTAGACAAATAGACTTTAAAACAAAGTATGTAAAAGGAGACAAAGAAGAACACAATATTATAATAAAGGAGACAATCCAACAGATGCTATAACAATTTTAAGCACTTATGCACCCAGCATGGAATGCCCAAATACATAAAACAGTTAATAACAACCACAAATTAATTATTTAATAGTAATACAATAATAGTAGGTAACATTAACATCCAACTTACATCAATAGATCATCCAAATAGAAAGAAAATAAATAAGGAAATAGTAGCTTTAAATGGCATATTAAACCATATATATTTAACCGAAATATTCAGAACATTGCATCTTAAAACAGTAGAATACAAATTTTTTCAAGTATGCTGGACCATTCTCCAAAGTAGATCACATATTATGTCACAAAATAAGTCTCAACAATTTCAAAAAGATCACAGATATACCCTGCATTTTTTTTCTGACCACAATGCTATGAAACTAGAAATCAATCACAAGAAAAAAATATGGAAAGGCCACAGATACGTGGAAGTTAAAAAACATGTTACTAGACAATGAATATGTCAATCAAGGAATCAAAGAAGAAATAAAAAATCCCATGGAAACAATGAACATGAAAATACAACAGTCCAAATCCTTTTGGATGCAGCAAAACCTTTTTTTCAGAGAAGTTTGTAGCAAAACAAGCATCCCTCAAAAAGGAAGGAAAATTCCAAATAAACAACATAACCTTACATCTAAAAGAGCTAGAAAAAGAACAGCAAAGGACACTCAAAACCAGAAGGAAGGAACTAATAAAGAGTAGAGCATAAATAAATGAATAAATGATATAAAAAATAAAATGAAAGATTAGTGAAACCAGGAGCTGTTTTTTTTAAGGTCAACACAACTGAAAACCTCTTAGCCAGACTCATCAAAAAGAGAACTAAGAGAGAGAGAGAGAGAGAGAGAGAGAGAGAGAGAGAGAGAGAGGACTCAGATAAACAAAATCACACTTGAAAGAGAAGAAATTGCAAACAAAACCACAGAAATACAATTATAAGAGAATATTATGAAAAACCATATGCCAATAAGTTAAACGACCTGGAAGAAATGAATAAATTCCCAGAAATATATAATTTACCAAAAGAGAACCAGGAAGAAATAGAAAATCTGAACAGACCACCTACCAGCAAGGAGACTGAATCAGTAACCACAAAACTCCCAACAAACGAAAATCCAGGACCATTTGGCTTCTCAAGTGAATTCTATCAAACATTTAAAAAGAAGAGCACCTGGGTGGCTCAACTGGTTGAGTGTTCAACTTTTTTATTTATTTATTTTTATTTTCTATGGTTTTATTTATTTTTGAAAGAAAGAGACAGCATACGCAGGGGAGGGTCAGAGAGAGAGGGAGACACAGAATCTGAAGCAGGCTCAAGGCTCTGAGCTACCTGTCAGCACAGAGCTCGACGCTAGGCTTGAACCCCCAAACCATGAGATCATGACCTCAGCTGAAGTCGGACTCTCAACCGACTAAGTCACCCAGGTGCCCCGAGTGTCCAACTCTTGATTTCAGCTCAGGTCATAATCTTACATTTCGTGAGATCAAGCCCTGTGTTGGACTCTGTGCTGACAGCATGGAGCCTGCTTAGAATTCTCTCTCTCTCTCTCTCTCTCTCTCTCTCTCTCTCTCTCTTAAAAATAAGAAAATCCACATGTAAATAAGAGCTAATGCCTATTCTCAAACTGTTCCCAAAAATAGAACAAGAAAACTTCCAAATTTATTCTATGAGGCCAATATCACTCTAATATGAAAACCAGATAAAGACACCACCAAAAAAGAGAACTATAGGACAATATCTTTGATAAACATAAATGCAAAAATTATCAACAAAATAATAGCAAAAACAATATAACAATACATTAAAAAAAATCATTCATCATGATCAAATGGGATTTCTTCTCAAGATGAAAGGGTGGTTCAATATTTTCAAATCAGTTAACATCATACATCATATTAATAAGAAAAAGAGTAAAAATGACATGATAATTTCAATAATGCATAAAAAGCATTTGACAAAGTACAACATCCATTCATGATAAAAATCTTCAACAAAGGGTTAGAGGGAACATACCGCAACATAATAATAGCCATATATGAATATTGGCAGCAAACATTATACTCACTGGGGAAAAATTGAAAACTTTCCCCCTAAGGTCAGGAACAACACAAAGATGTGCCCTTTTGCCACTTTTATTCAACATAGGACTGGAAGTCCTAGCCATAGCAATTAGACAACAAAGCAAAATGAAAGGCATCCAAACTGTTAAGAAGTAAAGCTTTCACTATTTACAGAACATGATATTATATGAAGAAAACACTAGAGACTCCACCAAAAACCTACTAGAAGTGATAAATGAATACAGGAAAATCAAAGGATATAAAATTAATGTGCAGAAAGATATTGCATTTATATTCACTCACAATGAAGCAGCAGAAGGAGAAATTAAGAGTTTAATCTCATTTATAATTCGACCAAATATAACAAGATTCCAAGGAATAAATCTAAAACTGAAAACTATAAGACACTGATGAAAGAAATTGAAGACAACACAAAGAAGTATAAAGACATCCCAAGCTTATGGATTTGGAGAATAAATATTGCTAAAATGCTTATATTATTCAAAGCAATCTCCAGATTTAATGTAATCCCCATCAAAATAGCAACAGCATTTTGCATGGAACTACAGCATACAATTCTCAAATTTATATGAAACCACAATATACTCTGAACAGCAAAGCAATTTTGAGAAATAAATGCAAAGCTAAAGATATCACAATTCCAGATCTCATGTTATATTACAAGGCTGTATTGATCAAAACAGTATGGTACTGGCACAAAAATAGACACATAGACCAGTGGAACAAAATAGAAAACCCAGAAACAAACCCACAATTTTATGGTCAATTAACCATTGACAAAGCATAAAAAAACATTCAATGGGGAAAAGCCTCATAAATAAATGGTGCTGAGAATACTGGGCGCTACATGCAAAAGATAAATCTACTCAGCTTTATTATATGATACACAAAAATAGACTCAAAATATATTACAGACCTAAATGTGAAATCTGAAACTATCAAAATCCTAGAAGAGTGTTCAAGCAGTAATGTCTCTCGCATTGACTATCACAACATTGTTACAAGTATGTCTCCTAAGGCAAGGGATACACAACAAAAATAAACTATTGGTATCTCCTCAAAATAAAAAAGAAAAAAAAAGACAAAAATTTCTGCACATCAAAGGAAACAATCAACAAAACTGAAAGGCAACCTACAGAATAGGAGAATATATTAGCAAATGACTTATCTAATAAAAGGTTAGTATCCGAAATATATGATGAACTGATAAAACTTAACTCTACTCCACAAAAAATAATACAATTAAAAATGGGCAGAAGTCTCTGTTTGTCTTCTGCCCATTTCTTCACTGGGTTTTTCGTTATTTGGGTGTGGAGTTTGGTGAGTTCCTTGTAGATTTTGGATACTAGCCCTTTATTTGATATGTCATTTAAAACTATCTTTTCCCATTCTGTCGGTTGCCTATTAGTTTTCTTGATTGTTTCCTTTGCAGTGCAGAAGCTTTTCCTCTTGATGAGGTCCAAATAGTTCATTTTTGCTTTCATTTCTCTTGCTTTTGGGGATGTGTCGAGCAGGAAATTGCTGCGGTTGAAGTCTAGGAGGTTGTTTCCTAGACCTCCCTCCTCGAGGGTTTTGATGGATTCCTATCTCACATTAAGGTCCTTCAGCCATTTTGAGTTTATTTTTGTGTATGGTATAAGAAAGTGGTCTAGTTTCATTCTTCTGCATGTTGCTATCCAGTTCTCCCAACACCACCTGCTAAAGAGGCTTTTTTTTTCCATTGGATATTCTTTCCTGCTTTGTAAAAATTTAATTGACCCTACATTTGTGGACCCAGTTCTGGAATCTGTATTCTATTCCATTGGCCTATGTGTCTGTTTTTGTGCCAATACCATACTGTCTTGATGATGACACCTTTGTAGTAGAGGCCAAAGTCTGGGATTGTGATGCCTCCCGTTTTGGTTTTCTTCTTCAATATTACCATGGCTATTCGGGATCTTTGTGGTTCCATACGAATTTGAGGATAGTTTGTTCTAGCTTTGGGAAGAATGTTGGTGCAATTGTGATGGGGATTGCATTGAATGTGTAGATTGCTTTGGGTAGTAATGACATTTTCACAATGTTTATTCTTCCGATGCATGGACAGGGAATATTTTTCCATTTCGTGGTGTCTTCTTCAATCTCTTTCATAAGTTTTCTGTAGTTTTCATCATATAGGTCTTTTACAGCCTTGGTTAGGTTTACTCCCAGGTATTTTATGGTTTTTCGTGCAATCATGAATGGGATCCGTTTCTTGATTTCTCTTTCTGCTGCTTCATTATTGGTGTATAGGAATGCAACTGATTTCTGTACATTGATTTTGTACCCTGCAACCTTACTGAATTCATTGATCCGTTCTAGAAGGCTTCTGGTGGAGTTGATTGGGTTTTCCATGTAGAGTATCATGTCATCTGCAAAAAGGGAAAGTTTGACTTCTTCCTTGCCAATTCTGATGCCTCTTATTTCTTTTTGTTGTCTGATTGCTGATGCCAGAACTTCCAGCACTATGTTGAACAACCGTGGTGAGAGTGGGCACCCCTGTCGTGTTCCTGATCTCAGGGGGAATGCTCTCAGTTTTTCCCCATTGAGGATGATATTAGCTGTGGGTTTTTCATAGACTGCTCTTATAAGGTTTAGGTAAGTTCCTTCTATTTCGACTTTCTCAAGGGTTTTTATTAAGAAGCGATGCTGTATTTTGTCAATTGGTTTTTCTGCATCTATTGAGAGGATCATATGATTTTTATCTTTTCTTTTTTTAATGTGATGTATCACATTGATGGATTTGAAGACATAAACAGACGCTTCTCCAAAGAAGACATCCAGATGGCCTACAGGCAAATGGAACAATGCTCAACATCACTCCTCATCAGGGAAACACAAATCAAAACCACACTGAGATACCACCTCATGCCAGTCAGAGTGGCTAAAATGAACAAATACAGAGACTATAGATGCTGGCCAGGGTGTGGAGAGACGGGCACCATCCTACACTGTTGGTGGAAATGTAAACTGGTGCAGCCGCTCTGGAAAACAGTTTGGAGGTTCCTCAAAAAACTATCCATAGAACTCCCTTACGACCCAGCAATAGCACTGCTAGGGATTTAACCAAGGGATACAGAAGTGCCGATGCATAGGGGCACGTGTACCCCAATGTTCATAGCGGCACTGTCAACAATAGCCAAAACATGGAAAGAGCCTAAATGTCCATCACCTGATGAATGGATCAAGAAGATATGGTATACACACACACACACACACACACACACACACACACACACACACACACACACACACTGGAGTACTACATGGCAATGAAAAAGAATGGAACCTGGCCATTTGTAGGAAAGTGGATGGACCTCGAGTGTGTCATGCTAAGTGAAATAAGTCAGGCGGAGAAGGACAGATACCAGATACCATATGTTTGCACTGTTAGGTTTAGCAAGAGAACAGGAGAAACCTAATGGAGGACCAGGGGTTGGGGAAGAGGGAAAGAGAGTTGGAGAGAGAGAGGGGTGCAAAACTTGAGAGACCTTTGAATACTAAAAAGGAACTGATGGCTGAAAGGGAAGGGAGAGGGGGGAAAAGATGTGGTGGTGATGGAGGAAGGCACTTGTGGGAAAGAGCACTGGATGTTATATGGAAACCAATTTGACAATAAACTATTAAAAAATGGCCAGAAGGCATAAACAAAAATTTCCTCAATGAAAACATCCAGATGGCAAACAGACTCATCAAAAGATGCTCAGCATCATTCTTCGTCAGGGAAAGGTAAGTCAAAAACTGCACTTCAATAGCACCTCACATCTATCAAAATGGCTAAGATCAAAACCACAAGAAATTAGAAGTGTTGGTGAGGATATGGAGGAAAAGAATCCCTCATGCACTATTGGTGGTGATGCAAACTCATATAGCCATTCTGGAAGACATCGTGGAATTTCCTCAAATAGTTCAAGACAGAACTATCTTATGATCCAGCAATTGTACTACTATGTATTTAAAAGGATACACACTGTGTATTCAAAAGTATACTAGAATGAAAATTTTAAAAAGAATCTTTCATCTCTTAGTTTAACATGAAATATTTTCTTGCAGAATAAAAAGTCAAGGAAAATATACCATAATATTCCAGTGAATTTTCTGTCACACGACAGATTTTGAATGTTCTGAGACTCATTAAAGCAGCTCTAAATATATTATTTTTATGTTTAGATTTGTTTGGATTACCCTCTGTTGAAACACCTTAGGACTATATTTTATTTTTTATACAACATAGTTTACTTCTATTTTTTTAAGTTTATTTATTTTGACAGAGAGTGAGAGGGAGAGAGAGAGAGAGAGAACGAGAAAGAGACAGCGAGCGAGCATGGGAGGTGCAGAGAGAGGCAGAGAGAGAGAGAATCCCAAGAAGGCTCCTTCTGTCAGTGCAGAGCCAGATGCAGGGCTCAAACTCATGAAACGTGGATCATTAGCTGAGCCAAAACCAAGAGTCAACTGCTTAACCAGCTGAGCCATCCAGACACCCCCAAGACTGTGTTTACAAAGTCAACCTCACTGTTATTTTCTAGTTTAGAATAATTTTATTTTGTTTTTGTTTTTAAAAAATATAACGTGAAATCCAGATGCTTTATTCCACTTACAGAGATGCACATAACTTTATCCTGATGAATCAAAAAGGAAAGCATGCAGATGAAAATGACTCCATTTCTTGAAGGTGCACTATATTTTTCTCAGATTAATGCTTTCTGACTTGAAAATTGCCATTCACTGCATCACGCAGAAATGTAAAAGGACAGATTTTTCTGAGCAGTGAACCATAGCCTGTAGAAATATAACTAAAATGGAAAGCAACATGTAACTGGGTCTTTCAGTCAGGCACATGGAAAATGTTTTCTATTTGGCGGCATTTGTCCAGAGGCCAAGTTTTCACAACCAAGTATGTAAGTATTCATATAATTGTGTTTTTTTTCTCTTGTTCTTCCTCACTTTCTTATAGCCTGTCTACATCTAGTCATCTTTTTCAAACTATCCGTTATGCTCTTCCGCCATATCCTACTTTCAAATGAAAACAAATAACTCACCTGGCTCACATTGCCATTCTACCTATTTCCAATTCCCCTCAAGGTTTACTATCCAGGAGAATCTTGAAGGTAGTGAATATGTAGTTTTCCAAAGAATATGAGAAGTTCTCATGTTATCTTTGTGATAAGCTGGACCAAAATGCGGGAATGATGTTAGGGCAGTGAGATCAAATTATAGCTGGCTGAACAACCATCCCCAAAGGGTGCTAATAAAATTACCACATGCCAGCTTATAGGAAGATCTCTAGTGAAACAGCACAGAATCTGTCTTTAGTCCTAGTCAGCTCTCTACATTTAGGGATGGCCCCACCAGCCTATGAACACTATGAGACCAAAGATTTCATACTCAACATTCCCAATGTCTGGCATAAATGAGGTAATCAATAAAGTTTTCTAAGATTCAGTGTCCACAATAAAGAAGTTTATAATATGCAGATCAGATTAATCAAATCAAAAATCAAAAGAAGCAACCTCAACACATTATTAATGGCCTAGATAATAAATGTGATCTAATGAATACTTGACTACAGACATACTACAATTTGCCAAATATAACAAAGAGTAAGTTTGGTTACTACAGCACACTGTGTTTAACATAAATTTTATTTTTAGAAAGTCTCTGGAAATGTCAGCAAGATGGCAGAATAGGAGATAACTGCCTTTGTTCCCAACAACATCAACAATTAGATAGTTATCTATAAAGGAAGACATCCTTGGGAGTGGTTAAAAGTCCAATGAAGAACTTATAG
This sequence comes from Suricata suricatta, assembly GCF_006229205.1. NCBI lineage: Eukaryota > Metazoa > Chordata > Mammalia > Carnivora > Herpestidae > Suricata > Suricata suricatta. The sequence continues at coordinate 65,710,274 of NC_043717.1, read as the reverse complement.
TGACACAGTGTAGTTAAAAAATAAATGGAGAATAATTGCACACAAAGGATTCCTGGAGAGATTGGTTTAACTGAGATATTTGGAATCAGTTGGGAAAAATGAAGGATGGGGACTATCAATATCAGCCACATGGCAGGTGCTATTGCAGTCTCCAGTGGCCTGCTTTTAAGAGGACCCCAGCAGCCTTTGCCACTGAAGAACTCAACAGCCCATGATAGCCATGAATTCCCTACTGCTTTCACAGTGGAGAACCCCAGAGCGTTTATTGGCATGGATCCCAGAAGAGCCTTCTGCAGAACACACCATCATCTTTCATCATTGAAGTAACCAGTAGCCAATGCCACCATGTACCCCTTAGGGAGGGAGATGGTGTGCTCCCCACCTCAGAAAGAAACACTGTTTCACCATCCTGAAAGCAGGGCTGCCACCCTACTAAGCCCTCACAGACCCCAGGCCCTAGAGTCACAGTTCCTTTATGTGCACCTGAACTCCTGCTCTGAGGCTCCTTCATGTGTCCACACCTCACACACTGGAGCCACCATTACTATAAACTAGACAGCACCCCAGACCCCACAGCCACTATCTCACTATGTATGCCTGCACTCTGGATACAAGTTCCAAGACCGCCCTGGATGCACATGCATTGGATACCAAAGCCACCACCACTGCAAGAGTACCCATCAGCCAAGGAGAAGGACAGAAACCATATGTTTGCACTCATAGGTCTAACAGGAGACCAGGAGAAACCTAATGGAAGACCAGGGTGAGGGGAAGAGGGAAAGAGAGTTGGGGAGAGAGAGGGATGCAAAACTTGAGAGACTACTGAATGCTGAAAATGAACTGATGGTTGAAGGGCAAGGGGGATGGGGGAAAAGAGGTGTTGGTGATGGAGGAGGGTACTTGTGGGGAAGAGCACTAGGTGTTGTATGGAAACCAACTTGACAATAAACTATTTTTTAAAAAATGAATAATATTAAAAAAACAAAAAATAAATAAACATTAAATATTTTTAAAAGAAAAAACAAAAACAACCGAAAAGATCAACAATACCAAGTTGTTTTTTAACTAAAAAAATAAAAACTTTCAGCTACATTAATAAAGAGAGAAAACTCAAAATCAGAAATAAAAGAGGAGATATTAAAACTGATAGTGCAGACATATAATGAAATGTAAGAGGCTGCTACTATAAAGAATTTATGCCAAGTTGTATCACATAGAAGTAACAGATCAATTCCTAGAAACACACAGCCCATCAATTCTGAATCATGAATAGAAGAATCCAAATAAACCTATATCTAGTAAATATATTGAATCAGTAATCAAAAATCTCCCAACAGAAAAAAAAACAGAATTATATGGCTTTACTGGTGAATTCTACCAAATATTTAAAGAAGAATAATGTCAAACCAGTATCCATGATGGTTTTCAGGGGCTAGAGGGTAGGGGAAATGGAGAAGATGCTGATCAGAGGGTACAAATTTTCACTTAGTTCAGATAGTCTAATGTACATCACGGTGATGATAGTTAATAATACTGAATTGAATATTGAATTGTATAATTTAAATTTACCAAGAAAGTAGAACTGAAACATTCTCACCAAAAAGGCTAACTATGTGAGGTGATGAATACATTATTTACATTATATGCCAATAAATCTGGGGAAAAACCCTCAGTGAGATATCACCTCACACCTATTAGGATTCCTTACTTTAAAAAATAAATAAATAAGATAAAATAAATAAATCAACAAGGTGATGATGTGGAAAAAGGGAAATCTTGTGCACTATTAGTGAGAATGTGAAATAGTAATGCCACTATGGAAAATAACATGGCAATTCCTCAAAAAGTCAAAAATAGGACTATCATATGATCCAGCAATCCCTCTCATGGAATATATATCCAAGGAATTTAAATGAAGATCTCAAAAGATATCTGCACTTGAACTGTCATTGTGGCATTATTCATAGCCAAGATATAAAATGACCTAAATGCTTATTGATGGATGGGTAAAGAAAATATGGTATATAAATACAATGGCATATTTATCAGCATGTAGTAAGATGGAAATCTTGCCATATGTGACCTCATGGATGAACCTTGAAGACTTTATCCTAAGAGAAATAAGCAAGTAATTGATAGGAAACTATTACATGATACCACTTATATATATAAGATTTCTAAAAATGGTCAAACTCATAGAAAGAGAGGGTAGGAAGGTGGTTGGCACAAGAAGAAGGGGAAATGGAACTCTTCATGGATATAAAATTTCAGTCATGCAAGATGAGTAAGTTCTAAAGATTGATTTCACAGCATTGTGCCTATAGTTAATAACACTGTATTGTGGACTTAAAATTGTTTTTAGAAAGTTGATCTTCTGTTAAGTATTTCTACCACAGTGGAAAATATTTTTTTAACATTCTAATATTATTAATTGACAGGCAGCCCAAAATATTGTAAGAGCATTATAAGGCTACCAGTAAAGCTAATATGATGTTAGACTGCATTAAAAGAAAAACAGTGTTCTGAGCTAAGTCGTTGAACTTCTAATTTCCAGAATATTCACTTTAGCAAAAGTCAGATTTGCTAATGATCCAATTATCCATTTATATTTTGTCTAAAATTGACCCACCTTTGAGAGTTTTGGCATCCGTTCAGGTATCATACAAGTTAAATATAATTATATCAAAATTAAAACTAAGGGACTTTACACAGTGCGTCCAAAAATTTCCTTGTAGACACAATAGGAAAAGTGCCTATTAGAAAAACAAACAAACATACATCATATTAGAAAGACAAAAAATATGCATCATATTTGAGAACTAACATTTTAGAATATAAACTGCATCACAAATACCCTTTTACATTTGGATTTAAAATACCTAAACTATCAGAAAGATAGTAAAAGACAATACATCCTGACATATGCAAAAACATTGCTATTTAGATGTAGTAGCACATAATCTTAATTTACATTAGCAAGACTACAGCCAGACCATTGTACTCAGTTCTGAATACCCATTGAGAAAATGCATAATGTTGACAGTGGAGAAAGAAGGACTGAAAGACTTTAAAATATATCATTTTAGGAATAGGTGAGGCAATTCCAGATGATTTAAATGGAAAAAATAAAACCCATGTTGGACATGCTATCTGATTTTTTATATTTGAAAATATTTATTATACTTATTCTGTTAGCTCCAATATAGAATTAATGAAACTGATGATACAAAGATTCAAATCAAGGCTGAAGATATGAAAGAAGGCTTAGCTAATTATAACTTTAAAATTTTGAAATGAGGGCCATAAAATTATTCATTAATTTGTTCTTACATGTTATTATTTATAATCTTAATGTTGAGATTTATATCATTATTGCATAGGGGCACATGTATCCCAATTTTCATAGCGTCACTTTCAAAGATAGCCAAATCATGGAATGGGCCAAAATGTCCATCAACTGATGAATGGATCAAGAAGTTGTGGTTTAGGGTGGCCTGGCTGGCTTAGTCAGTTAAGTATCCGGCTTCGGTTCAGGTCATGATCTCATGGTTCATCGGTTCGAGCCACATGTCAGGCTCTGTGCTGATAGCTAGCTCAGAGCCTGAAGACTGCTTCAGATTCTGTATCTCTCTCTCTCTCTCTCTCTCTCTCTCTCTCTCTCTCTCACACACACACACACACACACACACACACACACACACACACACACACACACTCCCCTGCTCACGCTGTCTCTCTCTGTCTCTCAAAAATAAATAAAAATACATTAAAAAATAAGTTGTGGTTTACATATACAATGGAGTATTACATAGCAATGAGAAAGAATGAAATCTGGCCATTTGTAGCAAAGTGGATGGAACTCGAGGATATTATGCTCAGTGAAATAAGTCAGGCAGAGAAAGACAGATACCATATGTTTTCACTCATATGTGGAACCGGAGAAACTTAAAAAAGGACCATAGGGAAGATGAAGGGGAAAAATAGTTAAGGAGAGTGAAAGAGGCAATCAATAAGAGATCCCCCTTTTTTTTTTTTTTTTTAGTGACAAAGCAGGAAAGAGTATCTAATGGAAAAAAGACAGCCTCTTTAGCAGATGGTGCTGGGAGATCTTGACAACAACATGCAGAAGAATGAAACTAGACCACTTACACCATTCACAAAAATAAACTCAAAATGGATAAAGGACCTGAATATGAGACAGGAAACCATCAAAATCCTAGAGGAGAAAGCAGGTAATCGCCTCCTTGACCTCAATTGCAGCAATCTCCTACTTGACACATCCCCAAAGACAATGTAAGAGACTCTTAAAATACTGAGAACAAACTGAGGGTTGATGAGGGTGAAGGAGAGGGGAAAATGGGTGATGGGCATGGAGGAGGGCACTTGTTGGGCACTGGGTGTTATATAGAAACCAACTTGACAGTAAACTATAATTTTAAAAAATATTTATATCATTAAGGTTATTTATAAAGAAACCACAATTTAGAAAACTTCTACTGAGGGTTGAGACTCAGAATTTATCTCTTATGCATGGCATTAAAATTTTTCTCTCTGAAAATTCTTTCTACTCATCCTGGCCCCTATGACACTTTATTTACTGTCTACATTTTTAAATGATTTACAGTGAGATTTTATTTGGAGGCTGGACTTCTACAGTTTTCAGACATCCAGAACATTACCACAAAACTGATAAGAAACCAAAATATTTGTTATCAAGCTCATGATACAATGTCCCATATCTACTGGTGTCAAATTGTCATAGGCTTTGTTGCTTCATGTCTGAATGCAAAATGAAAGTGCAGCATTAAATTAAAATGTGATAAATGAAAGGTGTATTGTAGGTTCATTATAGACACATTGACCTCCTAAGAGATAAGATAACTATAAATAGTAGACTGAAGAAGAAAAAACATGGTTTTCTGACCATTTGGACAAACAACCTTACAATCTCCATAACTTCTGACAGTCACTCTTGTTCAACACAAATAATCATTTGTTACAATAATCAATAGTTGTTAAAAGCATAATCTTATTGAATTATCTAATGGATATTTTCTTTCAGGAGTTAGAGGAATGTCTTATTTAGTTTAAAATTTTTTCTTAAACATAATTTAAATTTTAGAAATCAGGACAATAGAGATTTGTATTAGTTACATGAAAAGTCACTTATATAAATTGCCTTCCTTTCTAATGATGTCAGATAAGTTTTTCTGCATTTGAATTGGAATTTCACTCTTCAACATTGTTTAATTTTGATTTACATAGTTGCAATATTAATTGAGACTAAGAAATTGGCCTTGCTTCACTTCTTATCCTAAGATTCTATAATTGCTACTAATTAATTTGACACAGTGGGAGTTGGGAAGATAGAAGTAACCTCATACTCTTAATGTTAGCATTAAAATATTGCTGGAGGGGCACTTGGGTGGTTCAGTTGGTTGACCTTTTGACTCTTGGTTTTTGCTCAGTTCATGACCTCATGGGTTCATGGGTTTGGGCCCCACTTTGGGTTTCATGCTGACAGCATGGATCCTGCTTGAAATTCATTCTCCCTCCCTCTCTCTCTCTCTCTCTCTCAGAGTAAATTAATAAAATCATTAAAATTATCCCTGGATATAGGGACATGAGATCTATATACTAAATGAATAACATGTTTATTTTCCACTGGAACAGTTTTAGGGATGTTTATGTCTCCTCTTCACCGTTTTATTAAGAGCTCATAGGTCTTTTTCATTATTGTTGCCTTCCCAACATACCATTTAATTACTGGCAGATCTCACCATATTTGGCATTACTTGATTTAACTAATAATCACCACCCAGAAAAATTGCTTGTGGAGCAAATTCCTATAAAACAAATAATCTTACTCCATCAAATGTAAGGAATGTGTTCTTGAATTTATTTTTTTTCTGTCCCTGCCTATAGGTGATTATAGCACAAGAGTGGTATAGTTACTCCACTAACTCTGAACATCTGCCATCTGCCTGAAGCCATGGCTCAATTCAGGCATGGGATGCAGGAAGCCTTGCTCTTCCTACCTTGCTTTAGTTTCAAATGCTTGCCCCATGCAGGAAATTTCTCCTCTCCTACTGACACAGCCTAGATTTGATGGCACATCCAAGATCAGGCTGTGGGAGATACAAGTAGCAGCTGGTCACATTCTGCTGTTTTTGTGTCAAGGTACAGACAACTGGAGATCTCATTTTGTATATGCTCCTGGAAACTGTCTGCTGGAAAATCTCTGTTAATGTGGACTTTCTGGAAACATATATTGGATATATTCTCTAGTTTCCCATTATAGTGAATTTCTCATTGGTGAATCCCCATATAATGAGGTACATCTGCACTGTTGAATCAAAAGGCAGGGAAGTTGCATTGTAAAATTAAGAGTTGCAATTAGTGTTAGGACACATTACTGCTTTTGCAAATCCACTCAATAAATCTATAGACTTTTTATATTCCTTTGTGAGGGCGTGTGTGTGTGTGTGTGTGTGCATTATAGTCCCAGCTAAGATAAGAGATTATCACATCTCTTGATTGCTTTACACCATGATTCAGTGTTCAAGCAGCACTGAATCAGCATTCATAAAGATACTGTTATTGGAAGCTTTGTCTTTTAGCTAAGATACACAACTGAAATCCTGATCACTTTGTACTCACTAATTATTCAATGCTACTTTTCCAAGGATATGGACATTAATTAGCTCCAGTGTCCAAAACCAACTTTAAATTAGGTAATTACATTCTATATCGTGCAGTTTCTGCTGGGAAACACGTTCTTCACTTCCTGTCTTTAACTGATGGCCAGCTGGTAAATAACTTCCAAATTTTTCCCAGAGAGGGATATGCATCAGAAATGATTCTTTTATATGATGTTTTAAGAATGTTCAAGATGAAAGTAGCTATGTAAATGGTATTGTTATTGCTTACCATTATTATCAGTAACAACTCTCTTTACTGCATCATTGCATTAGTAATTTCGAGGCAAAAGACAATGTTATAAGATGCATCTCAGGAATTTTTTTTTTTGAAAAAAAAATGTTATGGACTGAATGCTTCTGTTCACCCAAGATTATGTGTTGATGGCTAACTCACAATATCATGATATTAGTAGGTGAAACCTTTGGAAGATAATTAGATCATGAGGTGGCGCCCTCATGAGTAGAATTAGAAACCTTATAAAAAGGACCTCAGAGAGTTCTCTCACCCTCTTTCTATCATGTGAATTAACAATCCACAATCCACAATACAACTTTCACAAGAACCAAACTATGTTGGCACACAAATCTTGGACTTTCAGCCTCTGGAACTATAATAAATAAATTTCTGTTATTTATAAGCCATGCACTTTGTGACATTTTATTATAGTAACCGAAAATGTCTAAGAAAAACTTTTTCCTAAAAAACAATTCATATTAGTCTAGTACTTCCAAAATTCTTAATACTGTGTTAGCAGAAAAGAATTTTAAAGTCTTCATGATTTGAGATTTCACCAAGGGGAGGTGTGGGAAGGGTAAAAGAAGAAAGTAAATTGAAGCCTATTTTAAGGAACAATGCAAATGATATTCAAAATCTTGGGCAGTCTATTGGATAAAATATTCATTGGTGATGAAAATAAAAGCTAATGTAGGAATTTGCCCTGTGAGCTACCAATGTCTTTTCATTCATGAAAATAAACTCTTTCAGAAGATGTCTTCTATTAAATTTTCTGAAAAGCTTCCATCTTCCCAAATGTCCAAGGGTGAAAAGTTACATTTAATTAGAGATCACATTTTAAAAACACAGAGCAGTACTGATGGTCACATCCACATTCTCAAAATTAAGAAACCTTATATAGAATTGTGCATTCATATATATAGATGATCTGAGTCTGAATGAAATGTGAGTCATTTTGTATATATAAATCATACTGGTCATGTCAGTTCTTTGTTAGTTAATGAAGTTGACACAATTCCTAGTAAGCGAGTTGCACATTAATGGAATCTATGTTAACTCTTTAAGTTGCATTGTCACAGAAATTACATAAGATTCTTAAGGAAGAAAGGCAATTGAAAGGTGGTCAAATCCATGCTCTGAGTCATCCTTGATCTGAATTTAGTAGTAAGAGAGAACTGTAGGAATGGCTATAGATAGACACATTTTTCCTCTGTGACGATTTCTTTTTTTTTAAGATTAACACCATAAACGGGGCGCCTGGGTGGCTCAGTCAGTTGAGCGTCTGGCCTAAGCTCATTTCCTGATCTTGTAGTTCGTGGATTTGAGCCCCGTGTCAGACTATGCTGACAGCTAGCTAAGAGTCTGGAGCCTGTCTTTGGATTCTGTGTCACCCTCTCTCTCTGACGCTCCCTTGCTCACACTGTCTCTCTCTGTCTCTCTCTGTCTCTCTCTCTCTCTCTCTCAAAAATAAATAAAAACATTAAAAATTTTTAAAAAGATTAACACCATAATCACAAATATTCCTGGCATCCTTTAATAATACATTTAATACCCCCCAAAAAAGCAATTAACATGCAATTAACATGCAATTAAAATGTCCTTTTAGAAAAACACCATGTCTTATTCATCTTTATAACCTCTGCCCCTAATAAAGTAGTATACATCAGGAGTTCAATTAAAGAATTTCTGAATTAAAAAAAAAACAATGATTTTTTTCAGTTTTTACCATTTCTTGAAATATAACAATTTATGTCAACTTTCTAATAATTTTTCTTTTAATCCATCTTAAAACTGTATTGTTATAGAAGCCACCTCATGTCATTCTGCATTATATAAATAAATCTGTAGTCATTCAATGTATTTATTTGTTCAACAACTATTTTGCACCTTCTATATACAAGGAACTGTGAAGGATACAAACAAAAATCCAGATCCTTAAAAGAGCCTCCATTCTAGTGTAGAATATAAGACAATAGAATGTTATAAGTGTCCAACCAAGAATACTGAAAAGTGCTATGTGATCTCAAAGGAGAGAAAGATGTCATTGCGTGGGATATGAATTAACTAGGGAATGATCCATGCTGTATAAGTATGTCTCAGAGATAATTGCAGTTTGGTTCCAGACCACTACAATAAAGTAAAAATGGCAATAAAAGGAGTCGAATGAATTTTTTGGTTTCTTAGTACATGTAAAAGTTATGTTTACACGATACTTTTAACTGTGCAATAGCATTATGTCCAAAAAATGCACATGGCTTGATTGAAAATGTCTTTATTGCTAAAAAATGTTAACCATCATCTGAGCTTTCAGTGAGTCATATTTTTTTGATTTGTGGAGGGTCTTGCTTCAAGCTGATGGCTATGAACTGATCAGGATGGTGGTTGGGGAAGGTTAGAGTAGTTGTGGCAATTTCTTAAAGTAAGAATGAAATTTGTCACATTGATTGACACTTCCTTTCACAAATGATTTCTAGGTAGTGTGTGATGCTATATAAAAGCATTTCACCCATGGTAGAACTTCTTTCAAAATTGGAGTCAATCCTCTCAAACCCTGCCACTGCTTTATCAACTAATTTTATGTAACATTCTAAATTATTTGTTGTCATTTCAACAATTTTCACAGCATTGTCACCAGGAGTAGATTTCATCTCAAGAAACCACTTCCTTTGCTCATGTATAAAAATTAACTCCTCACCTGTTAACCTTTCATCATGAGATTATAGGAATTCATCACATCTTCGGGCTCTATTTCGAATTTTAGGTCTCTTGATATTTCCACTACATCTACAGCTACTTACTCCACTGTAGTCTTGAACCCCTCAAAATCCTCCATGAAGCTTGGAATCGACTTCGTCCAAAATCCTGTTAATATTGATACTTTAACCTTTTCCCTTGAATCAGAAATGTTCTTAATGTCATCTAGAATGGTGAATCCTTTCCAGAAGGTTTTCCACAAACTTTGCTTAGATCCATTAGAGGAATTATTATCTATGGCAGCTGTCGTCTCATAAAATATATCTCTTCAATAATAAGACTTGAAAGTCAAAATTGCTCCTTGATCCATGGGCTGCAGAATGGATATTGTGTTAGAGGCATGAAAACATTAATATTGTACATCTCCATCAGAGCTCTTGGGGGACCAGATGTATTGTCAATAAGCAGGAAAGTTTTGAAAGGAATTTCTTTCTAAGAAGTAGGTCTTAGCGGTGAGTTTGAAATATTCAGTAAACCATGTTGTAAACAGACGTGTTGTAATTAACGCTCTTTTGTTCTATTTATAGAGCACAGGAAGAATAGACATTATTTTTTCACTTTGCAGTTTCAATTCTGATATTATTTATTTATTTATTTATTTATTTATTTATTTAAGAGATAGAGTGAGACAAAGCATGAGAGAGGAGGATCATAGAGAGAAGGAGGACACAGAATCTGAAGTGAGCTTCCATCTCTGAGCAAGCATTCAGCCCAAAGCCCCATGCTGGGCTTGAACCCACCAACCATGAGATCATGACCTGAGCTGAAGTCAGTCGCTTAACCGACTGAGCCACTCAGGTGCCCCTCAACTCTGATATCAAAGCTTGACAGCACACAAGGGGGAAGAAAAACAACAAACAAGGAACAGCAAACAAATTAATCTTGCATGCTACTTTCAATCAACAGATTGTGGGTCTCTAGCTAGCAGTGTTTATAAGGAATCTGAGGCTTCAGCCTCACTTAGGGGAAAGACAATTGAAAATAATTATCAATATCCACACATTTCACTCAACCCAGAAGAAACCAATGACACCAAAGTTGGCAGCAAAAGTGGTATTGGCCATTCTACCAGGGCCAATAAAGGGGCCAACAAAGATCTGAAGATATCTGGAGTGGTCATTCTGGTGGTATCTAGCCCAGAAGGTAAATGGGATTCTAGACCAGGAATCACTAAAGTCTCCTTCCTTGTGCCAAATCAGCAGCCTGAACTCAAAGTCATCCCAGCTCCAGGGCCCAGATACAGGCTATCTGCAATATCCACTCAGGTTTTCCCCTCAGGCTGGTCCTCAGCCTCAGCTGCAGAGGCATCCAGAGCATTCAAGGCCTCTTTTGCAGCCTCATGAAGGATGCAGTTCAGTAGCAAGGATCTCTCTTCTGAACCTTTGCAATGAATCTCAGTACTTTCATCTGGCTAGTGGTAGGAACAGAGGCCCCAGAGGAATTCATACTCAGGAGGGTTGCTGCTCAGCATTTGTCTGTAATCCAGGCACTTTTGCTTTACAAACTCATAAGTGAGACGTTTCCTTAGATCTCCAAGGAGAGGACTTCTCACCCCAGGACTCAGTCCCATCTTGCTTTGTGTCAGCTTCATGGACACAGTTGCAATTCATGAAGATGATACCCAATACCACTAAGAGAACACTCAGCATGGTTGTGTCTTTGTCCCCAGTGTGCAAACAAGGGACTTTGGCGGGGGTACTGATGAGAATATAAAGGTGCTCCACTTTGTCAGTCTCCTTCAGTTGAATCCCAGGAAAAACATCAGTGCATTTATGACTGATATCCCTCAGCATTTCTGAATGCTTGATGGACACCTGTGTGTACTTTTTAAGCATCAAGTATTTAACCAACCTACTTGCTCTATCCTTTTTTAAATAATAGTTTATTGTCAAATTGGTTTCCATATAACACCCAGTACTTTTCCCCACAAGTGCCCCTCCTCCATGGTCATCACCCACTTCCCCCCTGCCTTCAGCCCTCAGTTCGTTTTCAGTATTCAATAGTCTCTCATGTTTTGTGTCCCTCTCTCTCCCCAGTTCTCTTTTCCCCTTCCCCTCCCTATGGCCCTCTGTTAGGTTTCTCCTGTTAGACCTGAGTGCAAACATATGGTATCTGTCCTTCTCTGCCTGACTTTTTTCACTTAGCATGACACCCTTGAGGTCCATCCACTTTGCTACAAATGGTCAGATTTCATTCTTTCTCATTGCCATGTAGTACTCCATTGTGTATATATACCACATCTTTTTTATCCTGAGGAAGGGCCATATCTCAGCGTTGTGGGGCATCCAGATTCTGTGAGGCATCCAGATTCTGTGAGGTAGTTAGGAGAGGGGCTCAGGTTTTTCCAATCAGGAGGAACTGACCATCAGTGGGGAGCCACTCAGGTGGGAGTGGCCAGTCAAAAGGGCCTTGCCAATCTGAAGGTCACTGCCTGTGCCAGGCCAGTGGATTTAGCCAGACAATCATACCAAGCCAGACAATAGGGTTCTGCCAAGCAAGTGACTTTTGCCAGACTGGTGGGGTCTGCCCGGGTTGGGAGGATCTTATGTGATGGTGGGGCCTGCCGGGGTGGGTGGTTTTGCCAGACTGATTGGTTCTGCCAGGACAATGGGTTCTGCCAGAGCACATTGGAGGGTGCACCAGATGGGTTCTAATTGGTAACTGGAACAGGTGTGGACCTCCAGGTCCCTGCAGCCAGTAGAACCCACCTCTGATTCCCACTGCTATTATTGTACACATTCAAGTTACTAACCTTATGAGTTCTCTTGCCGTAAATTATAGCCAAATTATAGTTTTGGACTTTAGAGTCTGAGCCTGGGATCCATCTGCTGATATTTTTGCAGTTTGTTTAATATTGTGGGTATAGGTATCAGCTTTTGGGTGCTTAGTGGTGTCATTCCAAGCCTTAAAGGCTGCATTAGGCTAAATATTGACCATCTCACCAGACCTGACAGAGAAATTGTAGGTGGCACTTGGGCCAACCTTAGTAGTAGTGTTCAGGGACTTAAAGACCATATCAGACTTGTTAGCAGTTAACTTCCTAGTTAGCAACTAGTGGTTGCTGCCTGATAAATATCATAGGCAGCATTTTGGGCCCTTTGGGGTGGCATTATGCGATTTAAAGGCAGCCTTAGGCAGGATACTGGGCATCTCTTTGGCATTAAGAGCCTGAGAGAAATCATAGGCAAGATTTAGGCCTTTTGTGGTGGCATTCTGAGCATCAAAACTGTTTTGGGCATAGTGGCAGCTGCTTAAACTCGAACGTCAGCTATCTGACTGGCTGTTTGAGGCTGTGAACTCCGAGAACTAACATTTGACCCAGCTGCTGTGGCCTGGTTGATTGGTGGAGCCTCCGAGATCTGGATGCCCTTATCAGAGTCTGCCTAAGTAAGATGTTTTCTTGTGTAGAGGCCTTAGCCTGGAAGTGGAGGAGACCCACACCAACTCCGTTTTCTGAGCCATGGCTCTTGTCCCTCTTGCAAGAGCAGAGCCTTGCCTCAGACTCCAAACTTATCTTCCTTGTTGTGTCCCTTATTCACCACTCAGAGGACTGAAATTTCCCTGCTTGGTTTTCTGCAGTGCACCCTTTCCTGATCCAGTATAAAATTACAGTCAGTATCCCAAAATAGACATAATTTTTTAAGCTTATTTATTTTTGAGAGAGAGAGAGAGCACAGAGAATGAGAGGGAGTGGGGTAAGGGCAAGGGCAGAGATAGAGGATATCAAGCAGGCTCTGCACTGTCAGTGTAAAACTTGACAGTGGGCTTTAACTCAGGAACCTTGAGATCATGATCTAAGTCAAAATCGACAGTGCCACCCAGGCACCCCAGGATCCTTGAATAATTCTAATACACACACACACACACACATACACACACACACACAAGAAATAAGGAATTCTGAAATATAAAAGAGCTCTATCTGCAGGACAATAATCAGTGATATTCCACTAGATGTGATTAATTTGCATTGCTGTGCACAAGAATCATATGCATTATTATCATTATTTAACAATTTACAAAGTGATGACATAGATGTAGCACAGTGAAGCTAACTCAAATGGCAAAGCCAGAGGGAACATTGACTAATACTTTTTCACCATAGTACACCCACTTATCTTTCCCTCCCATTTCAAATTGTTTCATTTCAAAGACCTGATAGTTGTGCCCAACAGCATCGCATTATCAATGTGTCCCAGGTACACTCACCAGCACTTCCTTGCCAGTGCCCCCATCACAGGGGTTACTCCTAGAGTCTCTGCAAGTGATCTTGCTCAACTTGCCCTCAGCATAATCTTAAAAATAATTTATTTTCAATACAAATTTATTTATTTATTTATTTATTTATTTATTTATTTATTTATTTATTTATCTATCTGTATCTATTTTGAGAGAGGGATAGTGCACACACGTGTGTGGGAAGAGCAGAAACAGAGAGGGAGAGACAGAATCCCAATCAGGCTCTGTCCTGACGGTGGAGAGCCCAACATGGGGCTCAGTCTCACAGACTGTGAGATTATGACCTGAGCTGAAATCAAGAAGCAGAAATTTAAATGACTGACTGACACAGGAACTCCTTTTTCTCCTTTTTATTTCAGGAATAGAATTTAGCGATTCATCACTTACACTCAACACCCAGAAATAATCCAAAAATGTGTCCTCCTTAATTCTCGTTGCCCATTTAGCCCATTCACCCAACCAACACCTCTCCAGCAACCCTGTTTATTCTCTGTATTGAAGAGTCTCTTATGGTTTGTCTCCCTCTCTGGTTTTATCTTATTTTTTGTTTCCCTTCCCTTATGTTCATATGTTTTGTATCTCATCTGTTTTGTATCTTAAATTCCGTATTTGAGTGAAGTCATATAATATTTGTCTTTATCTTATTGATTTAGTTTACTTGCATAATACACTCTAGTTCCATCCACATTGTTGCAAATGGCAAGGTTTCAATTTTTTTGATCAATGAGTAATATTCCGTTGTATATTTATACCACTCTTCTTTATCCATTCTCCAGTGGATGGACATTTGGGGTCTTTCAATACTTTGGCTATTGTTGATAGTGCTGCTATAAACATTGGGGTGCATGTGTCCCTTTGAAACAGCACACCTGTGTCCCTTGAATAAATACCTAGTAGTGCAATTGCCGGGTCCTAGGATAGTTCTATTTTCAATTTTTTGAGCACCTCCATATTGATTTCCAGAGTGGCAGTACCACTTTGCATTCCCACCAGCAGTGCAAAAGAGATCCTCTTTCTCTGCATCCTTGCCAACATCTGTTGTTTCCTAGGTTGTTCATTTTAGGCATTCTGATACATGAGGTGGCATCTCATTGTGGTACTGATTTGATTTGATGATGAGAGTGATGTTGAGCATTATTTTTTCATTTGTCTGATAGTCATCTGGATCTCTTTTTGGAAAACTGTCTATCATTGTCTTTTGCCCATTTTTAGCTGGATTATTTGCTTTTATGGGGTTGAGTTTGACAAGTTCCTTATAGATTTTGGATGCTAACCCATTACCTGATAAGTCATTTCCAAATATCTTCTCCCATTCCATCAGTTGGTTGCCCTTTAGTTTGCTGATTGTTTCCTTTGCTGTGCAGAAGCTTTTATCTTAATAATTTCCCAATAGTTCATTTTTGCTTTTGTTTCCCTTGCCTCTGAAGACATGTCAAGTAAGAAGTTGCTACAGCTGTGGTCAAAGAGGCTATTGCCTGTTTTCTCCACTGGGATTTTGATAGCTTCCTGTCTTAAGTTTAGGTCTTTCATCAATTTGAGTTTATTTTCATATATGGTGTAAGAAAACAGTCTAGGTTCATTCTTCTGCATTTGTTGTCCAGCTATCCCAACACTATTTGCTGAAGAGACCTTTTTACATTGGATATTATTTCCTGCATTGTCAAAGAATAGTTGGCCATGCATTTGTAAGTCCATTTCTGGGTCCTCTATTTTGTTCCATTGATCTATAGATCTGTTTTTGTGCCAGTACCACAATGTTTTGATGATTACAGCTTTGTAATACAGCTTGAAGTCCAGAATCGTGATGCCTCCAGCTTTTGTTTTCTTTTTCAAGACTGCTTTGACTATTTGGATTCTTTTCTAGATTCATACAGTTTTTAGGATTGTTTCTTTTAGCTCTGTGAAGAATGCTGGTGTTATTTTGATAAGGATTGCATTGAACATGTAGATTTCTTTGGGTAGTATTGACATTTTAACAATATTTGTTCTTCCAATCCATGAGAATGGAATGTTTTCCCATTTCATTTTTCCAGAATAGTCCTAAAACTTTTGGAATGAGCATTGGCTTCAACTTAAAGTCATCAGCTGCATTAGCCCTTAAGAGGAGAGTCAGCCTGTCATTTCAGAGCCAGACATTGACTTCTCCTTTTTAGCAATGAAAGTCCTAGATGGTATCTTCTTCCAGTAGAATAATGCTTCGAAAATCTGTTAGTTAGTGTAGTCACCTTTGCTAATTATCTTAGCTAGATCTGGATAATTTGCTGCAGCTTCCACATCTACATCTACTTGAAGCATTGCTGTTTCACCTTGCACTTTCATGTTAAGGAGATGGCGTCTTTCCTTTTATCTCATGAACCAACCTCTGCTAGCTTCAAACTTTTCTTTTTCAGCTTCTTCACCTATTCATGGAATTAAAGAGAGCTAGGTCCCTACTCAGGAATAGGCTTTGGCTTAAGGGAATGTTGTGGCTGGCTTGATCTTCTATCCAGACCATTGAAATTTTTCCATATCAGCAATAAAGATATTTCTCTTTCTTATCACTTATGTGTTCACTAGAGTAGCACTTTTAATTTCCTTTAAAAACTTTAACTTTGCGTTTACAACTTGGCTAACTGATTGATACAAGAAGTCTAGCTTTTAGCCTTTCTTGGTTGTTGATGTGCCTTCCTCACTAAATTTAACCATTTGAAGCTTTTGATTTAAAATGAGAAAC
>NC_043717.1:65659880-65693532 GCF_006229205.1 Suricata suricatta | reverse complement strand
GGGGGGAAGACAGGTGGTGGTGATGGTGGAGGGCACTTGAGGGGAAGAGCACTGGGTGTTGTATGGAAAACAATTTGACAATAAAATATTATGGGAAAAAAATAAAAAAAAATAAAATGAGAAACATGTTGTCGTATCCAGCCCCAGCCAGCAGGGTGGAGAATCATCACTGGTTCTTTTCCTGAGGGAAGGAGAGAAAAACAGGGTAGGAGAGGGAGACGCAGCGAGTAAAGACAGCACTCACGGTTTCCGATCAGGCAAAAGAGAGAGAGCTTTATTCAGAAAACTGTCTTTTATAAAGGTTTCAAGGCGGGAAAACAAAGCAGCTGACCAAGGTCAGTTACCAGGTAAACAGAGTCAAATGAATATCAAAAGAAGCTCCCAGACTTGTCTCTGTAAAATGCTGGGGGGAGGAAGCTAGCACTGAATAATCTAAAATACGGTTTTGATCTTTTGTGCACCTTGGCCACTCCAGTCTGGCCCAGCATGACAGACGCCAAAGTTATTTTGACCAGGAAACGGTAATCTCGGTAATCTCCAGCCTCTAGATGCAAATCTTGTTTGCTGCTTCACTCTCCGGAGAGTGATAATCCTTGCCTGAGGCAGACAGAAAACTTGGTGGCCCCCGACAACATGTGACTTGTCCTTTCACTTGAATACGTAGAAACCATTGTAGGGCTAATTAATTGGCCTCATTTCAATATTGTTGTTCCGTGGGAATTGGAAGAACTAAGAGGAGGGAGTGAGATAGGGGAACAGCCAGTCAGTGGAGCAGTCAGAACACACACACAACATTTATTAAGTTCACTATTGCATACAGGTGTAAAATGTGGCATCACAAAGTAGTTACAATAGTAATATTAATAATCACTGATCACCATAACAATGCAATAATAATTAAAGAGTCTAAAATATTGTGAGTATTACTCAAATGTGACATAGACATGAAGTTAGCAAATTTTGGCAAAAAAAAATGGCACTGAGAAACTTGCTCAAAGTAGGGTTGTCACAAAATCTAATTTGTAAAGAATGCAATACCTGCAAAGTATAATTAAAGTGTAATAAAACAAGGAATGTTCATAATTCCAAAGTTTAACATTGTTTTGTAAAAGAAGGGTCCCTTTTAAATCTTGTACTGATGTCATGTATTGATCTGTTATATTTTAACCCTTTTATGAAATTATCTCTTGTTTACAAAGTTGCTTATTGTCATTTTTAGGTAAAACTTAGACTACTCAGAGAGATTGCTTAATTTACTGGTTGCTGTGCAATGTGATGCCAAGTTCTAACGTGTTAAGTACCCTTTAAAAGGCTTGTCTTTCTTATAGATTTTAAAAAGACACTTTGTACTACCCACATCACTTACAATTTATTTTGTAATTCCAAAGTTAATTTTGAAAAGACCTTATATGTATATGGTGCACAGTTACTAGTCAAACCAGTAGATGAATTTCTAATAAACTTGCGTCTTTTATATCACCTTGATTTTGTTTTAAAATAAGTGGTGGAGGGACAAGTCAAGCATGTGCAAGTTACTGGTCAACCCGCTATTTCTCAATTAATTGAAAATGTCTACTGTGCTTCCACTGATTATAAATTATTGTGATAAAGTACCAACAACATTAGCCAATCTGATTAAAGAAATCACTAAAACTGAATGACAAAGTACCATAGTCCATTTTTTCCTGAAATTCATTAAACTCACTCATATGAAACTTACAAATAATTTATTTTTCTCTAAATGTTTATGCATTTTTGAGAGAGAGGAAGAGAGAGAGAGAGCGAACAGAGAAGGGGTAGAGAGAGACAGAGGATCTGAAGCAAGTTCTGTGCTGACAGTAGAGAGCCTAATGTGAGGTTCCAACTCATGAACCACAATATCATGACCTGAGCCAAAGTCAGATTCTTAATCGACTGAGCCACTCAGGCACAAACACATTTAATAGTAGTTACTGTACCACAAACTCTATTAAATGCATTCCACATACATGGAAAAGTTAGGTGGCCAAGAAATTAACTATCTATCCTGTCTTTGATAATACAATACCTTTCTGGAAAATAAAGATGTCACTGATGATGATAATCTGAGATTCAAGAAGACAGTTGTCAAAAATAATGGATAAAGATTTAGGGTATCATTAATAAAACAGAAAGTGTTTCATTTCAAAGATGGTTAAAAGGAAATGACCAGTCCTCACATGATAAACATTTAACTCACTATTTTCCCTCCTGTCCTCAATCAACTTGTCCTCTACTATTGAAAGAAAAAAAAAAAAAACGCTTGTTGATTGGTTGATGACAAAATGCATTCCCTACAGGTGTCCATTAGGTTCTTTCCATAGTAATGTAAGTTAAATTACATTTTTCACTTGAAATTCTAGGGCAAAATTCTCAATACCCTAATGTTAATTTCTGCAGCATAACTGTTCTGAAACTATTCTTACTTAGGCTTTGCTATGCTACATTGAACATCTTATGGGAAAATACATCTGTGGAATACCACAGCAGTCATTCTCTATCTGCTTATTATCTATACTAGATTTCAAGAAGACCACATTCAAAAGTAGTGTTATAGGGACCCTAAAGGGAAAACTTATTTCCAAAATAAGAAAGAAAATAATAACAAGAGCAACCACAAAAATAATATAAAAAAGGAAACTCTTTAATATATTTATTTGATTTTTCATGATGCTAAAACAATAGGTTCAAAAATAAGAACTTCTACTAATCACTTGTTCGTTCATTCCACATAAGTACAAATAATCAAGTCAACAATTCCCCCAAATTTTGACTTAACTTTCTCTCTTCAATTCCAGAACAGATATATTTTGTTATACAGAAGGGGTAAGAGATTATAGTTTCAGATTTTTTGGGAGTAACATTGGATCAACGTCATTCTCCAACCATAAAAATGTAATGATGTATACTTTGTGTATATTTATTCTGTAATTTAGTGCTCTTGGCACCTCTCCCACCTCCACTTATTCCAGATATATGACTCCCAATGTGGATAATCAAAGTCCTTTGAAAATAGTTGGCCAAATAGTTCCTAATAGACAGACACTAGAAACAAATTTGTAAAATTAAAAATAGCAATATTTTTACTGCTTTTGATAAGCACTGTTATTTTGTCAACTAAAAATTCATTAGTTCTTCTTGTCTGAACACTCTCTGGACCCATCGAAATACATACAAACCTACCCCCCTACACACACACACACACACACACACACACTCACACACAATATTAATCACATAGTGTAACTGTGTCTGGGGTGCCATTTCTCATCCATAGAAATAGTTATAATCTTTCTAAGCAGCGTACAGCCAGTAACCCCTGCTATGCCCCTTTGGGTAGTGTAACCATCCACATGTTTTTTTTTGGAATGCAGGACTTACCATGTAATAAGAATATCACAGACAATAATACACTTCTTAAGAGACGCAAGGGAGAAACACTTCAAAAAGTTAGGTGATAGTACTGTTGGCTTTATTCGCATATGTTTACAAAAATGACTAATCGGGACCCATTTAGTTCCAAGTGGCAAAAATCAACTCAAATTAAGTTAAATTAAAACTGGGACTATATTGGGGCACCTTGGTGGCTCAGTGGGTTAAGCATCCGGCTTCAGCTCAGGTCATGATCTCACAGTTCGTGGGTTCGAGCTGGGCATCAGGCTCTGTGCTGACAGCTACCTCAGAGCCTGGAAGCTGCTTCAGAGTCTGTGTCTCCCTCTCTCTCTCTGACCCTCCTCTGCTTGCGCTGTCTCTTTCTGTCTCTCAAAAATAAATAAAAAACCTTAATTTTTTAAAAAAATTAAAAAAACCTGGGAATATAATTAGCTCTTATAGCTTAAAAGGATCCTGGAGAAGCTACAAATGGATGGAGGAACCACAGAAACCAGGACTTTAGGGTCTAGAAACAGAGTCAAAGATATTAATGTCTATATAAACATATATATATACACTATACACTAGTAGTATAGTGTGTATATATATATATATATATACACTATATATATAGTGTATAATGCATGTATATACACTAATATTTATATATAATATATACTAATGTATATATATGTAACTATACAATATATCATATCTATTATTATTATTATATTATTATTATCTATCTGTAAGGTGCATTTTGATTAGCCAGAAAATTTTCATTTTCATTTTGAAATACTTAACATTGTCCGATACAAATACACTATGACACTGACACTGACTGGTGGCTCAGTCAGTTAAGTATCCAACTTTTGGCTTTGGCTCAGGTTATGACTTCACGGTTGTTGAGATCGAGCTCCATATTGGGCTCTGAGCTGACAGTGTGGATGCTGCTTGGGATTCTCTCTCCCTCTCTCTCTGCCCCTCTTCAACTCGTGCTTTCTCCCTGTCTTTCTCAAGTCAATAAAAAAAAATTAAAGGGGCACCTGAGTGGTTCAGTTGGTTAAGCAGCCGACTTTGGCTCAGGTCATGATCTTGGGTTCGAGTCCCACGTCAGGCTCTGTGCTGACAGCTCACAGCCTGGGGCCTGCTTCTGATTCTGTGTCTCCCTCTCCCTCTGCCCCTCCCCTTTTCACGCTCTGTCTCTCAAAAATAAGTAAACATTAAAAAAAAAACTAAAAAAAATGAAAAAAAAAATCTGTGACATTGCTGTAGATCTGCTTGGAATGCTTCCAAGTACTGAGTTGTGATCCTCACCCTATTTCAGGCTAAATCTGTGAGGGAAAACAAAAAAAGAACTAGAAAAGAGATTTTTCACTGAGCCAGAAAAACAATGGTATGACCCAGAAAGTATTAAGTTAATTAAAGAACTTAAAACAACATCTACAACTTAGTCAGTGTCAGATACATATTAACTCTTACACTGTGCCTTCAATAATTCATCTCAATTATTCCTTACAATATCCCCAAAATGGAAAGTTTCATTATACAAATGAGAAAACTAGAGTGCCACAAAAATTTTGAAAGGTCATGCAGCTTTTAAATGAATGATTCATCTAGGTTTGGATCCCAGGCAGGTTTTTTTTTTCCCAAATCCATTGTGGTATACGACTTGTCAAAACAGTGCCTTATAGTAAAATTTTAAATTATGCTATTATTTTTAAAGTACGTTTGTTTATGAGGCGCCTGGGTGGCTCAGTTGGTTAAGCATCCGACTTCAGCTCAGGTCATGATCTCACGATTTGTGGGTTCAAGCCCTGCGTAGGGCTCTGTGCTGACAACTCAAGGCCTGCAGCCTGCATCAGATTGGATTTTGTGTCTCCTTCTCTCTCTCTGATGCTCCCCTGATCACACTGTCTCTTCTCTGTCTCTCAAAAAAAAATAAATAAATGTTAAAAATTTTTAAAGAGGTAAGTGTGTTTATATAAATAAATTTAGAATAATAGCATGAATATTTTATCTTCACTATTGATATTTATATCAAGTTCAATGACATACAAAAGGAAACCAAAAGTTAGTATATGTAATTCTTTCAAACTATGTAAATGTGACCCATAGGAAGAAATACATTTTACACTATGAACAGTAAGTGCGTGTTTTTTATTTATACAACTGTAACCAAAATTTTATAAAGCAATATTTACCTTATCACATGTGATGTACTTTTCTATGTTATATTCTATTTTGTTATTTAAAAATAGTGATGGCCATCATCTAATGAATGGATCAAGATGATGTGGTATATATTTACAATGGAGTACTACATGGCAATGAGAAAGAATGAAATATGGCCATTTTTAGCAAAGTGGGTGGACCTTGAGGGTGTCATACTAAGAGAAATAATTCAGGCGGAGAAAGACAGATATCATATGTTTGCACTCATAGGTCTAACAGGAAAACAGGAGAAACTTAATGGGGGATCAGGGGAAGGGGAAGAGGGAAAGACAGTTGGGGAGAGAGAGGGACACCAAACTTGAGAGACTATTGAATACTGAAAACGAACTGAGGGTTGAAGGGGAAGGGAGAGAAGGGAAAAGAGGTGGTGGTGATGGAGGAGGACACTTGTGGGGAAGAGCACTGGGTGTTATATGGAAACCAATTTGACAAAAATCTATAAAAAATAGTGATGGCAATGACCAACTATATTTGTTTCTTATCTCAATTAGTTGTGATCCACAGCTTGATACTCATTTAAACAATGATGGTTTATATAGTCATACCTACTTTTTTAGCTTTTAAGTATAATTAGAGAATTATAGAGAAGTGTAATTAGCTTCAACTGAAAGGAAAAAAATGAAGCCTAAAGCTCCCACTCTCAAAGGTTGTAATCAGGATTCACTCTTCTTGACTAAGGAAGCATGCAGTGGCAGCGTCTCACAAGCATTGATTCCTCAAGCAAAATTTCTCCTCACTCAACATTCCTTAACCAGCTACAATCCCAGATCTTTTTCTACTTGTCTGGAAGGTAACAAGTCTTTTGCTACATACACTTCATATTAACACCAATCTTAACCAAGTTACCAAATTTTATCCAGTGGAAGTGGAAGTTATAAAATGGGGGAGGAAGGTAGTGCTACAAAAAAATTTTAAAAAAAATATGTCAGAAAAACACAGAAAACTGTGGCAGTAAATAAATTGGCTTCTATACACAATCTCAGGCCACTGGTGTCAACAGTACACTCTGTAATTATTAAATAGTAACTACTGTAGTGGAGAAATTAGACATAAGTAAGTAAGAGCCAACCTGGTATGCCCTTGTTTACCTTCTTTTTTTAATGCGTATTCATTTTACAGAGAGTGCAAATGGGAAAAAGAGAAATGTGGACACAGAATCCTAAGTGGGCTCTGCGTTGACAGCAATGAGCTCTATGTGGGGCTCAAACTCATGAACCATGAGTCGTGACCTGAGCTATAGTTGAACGGTCAACTGACTGAGCCATGCACTTAATCCTGCCTTTGTTATCTTAATATATTGATGGACTTGCAATAAACACTCCTTTTTCCCTGAAGACAGAACAAAAACTAATTGATAATCAAAAAATTTTATTACACCATCCAGATAGCATCTGTTGAAAAATAAATGGTGTACTTAAACATCATAAAAGCCATTTATGAAAAGCTCACAGCTAATGGTATCCTCAATGGGGAAAACTGAGAGCTTTCCCCCTGAAATCAGGGACACAACAGGGATGTCCACTCTCACCACTGTTGTTTAACATAATGTTGGAAGTCCTAGCATCAGCAATAAGACAACGAAAGGAAATAAAAGTCATCAGAATCAGCAAAGATGAAGTCAAACTTTCCCTTTTTGCAGATGACATGATACTCTATACGGAAAACCCGATCGACTCCACCAGAAGCCTTCTAGAACTGATCAATGAATTCAGTAATGTTGCAGGGTACAAAATCAATGTACAGAAATTGGTTACAATCTTATACACCAAAAATGAAGCAACAGAAAGAGAAATCAAAAGACTGATCTCATTCACAATTGCAGGAAAAACCATAAGATACCTAGTAGATAAATTTAACCAAAGATGTAAAAGACCTCTATTCAGAAAACTATAGAAGACTTATGAAGGAAATTGAGGAAAGCACAAAGAAATGGGAAAACATTCCTTGCTCATGGATCAGAAGAATAAACATTGTTAAACCGTCAGTATTACCCAAAGCAATTTACACATTCAATGCAATCCCCATCAAAATTGCACCAGCATTCTTCTCAAAGCTAGAACAAACTATCCTCAAATTCATATGGAACCAGAAAAGACCCCGTTTAGCCAAAGTTATATTGAAGAAGAAAACCAAAACGGGAGGCATCACAATCCAAGATTTTAGCCTCTACTACAAAGCTGTCATCATCAAGACAGTATGGTATTGGCACAAAAGCAGACACATAGACCAATGGAATAGAATAGAGAGCCCAGAACAGGACCCTCAAGTGTATGGCCAATTAATCTTTGACAAAGCAGGAAAGAGTATCCAAAGGAAAAAAGACAGCCTCTTCAACAGGTAGTGTTGGGACAGCTGGACAGCAACATATAGAAGAATGAAATTAGACCACATTCTTACACCATTCACAGAAATAAACAAAATGGATAAAGGACCTGAATGTGAGACAGGAAACCATCAAAACTCTAGAAATGAAAGCAGGAAACAGCCTCCTTGACCTCAATTGCAGCATTTTCCTCCTTGACACATCTCCAAAGCCATGGGAATCAAGAACAAAAATGAACTATTGGGACCTTATCAAGATAAAAAGCCTATTCACTGCAAAGGAAACAATTAAAAAAACCTAATAGGCAACGACAGAAAGGGAAAAGATAATGGCAAATGGTATATCACATAAAGGGCTAGTATCCAAAATCTATAAGGAAGACAACAAACTCTATACCCAAAAAATGAACAATCCATTGAAGAAATGGGCAGAAGATCTGAACAGACTCTTTTCCAAAGAGGACATCTAGATGGCCAACAGGTACATGAAGCGATGCTCAACATCACTCATCATCAGGAAAATACAATTCAAAACCACACTGAGATCCCACCTCACACCAGTCAGAGTGGCTAAAATGACCAAATCAAGAGACTACAGATGCTGGCGAGGATGTAGAGAAACAGGCACCCTCCTACACTGTTGGTGGGAATGTAAACTAGGGCAGCCGCTCTGGAAAACAGTATGGAGTTTCCTCAAAAACTATCAATAAAACTCCCCTATGACCCAGCAACAGCACTGCTGAGGATCTACCAAAGGGATACAGAAATGCGGATACATAGGAGAACATATACCCCAATGTTCATAGAGACATTTTCTATAATAGCCAAGTCATGGAAAGAGCCTAAATGTCCATCACCTGAGGAATGGATAAAGAAGATGTGGTATATATTCACAATGGAGTACTACATGGCAATGAGAAAGAATGAAATATGGCCATTTGTAGCAAAGTGGATGGACCTCGAGGGTGTCATGCTAAGCGAAATAAGTCAGGCAGAGAAGGACAGAAACCATATGTTTGCACTCACAGGTGTAACAGGAATACAGGAGAAACCTAATGGAGGACAAGGGGGAGAGGAGGAGGGAGAGAGAGTTGGGGAGAGAGAGGGATGTTAAATGTTTGATAGAATTCACCAGTAAAAGCATCTGACTCTGTTAATTATTTTTTAAGTCTATCAATTATTCATTTACTTTCTTCACTAAATCTACAGATGGTAGATACATAATTATGGATACTAGATATAGTTATAAATATTATTATATTTAGATTGTCCATCTCTTCTTGTGTGAATTGTAATTTGTGTCCTTGGAGGAATTTGTTCACTTCATCTAAATTATCAAAATTGGGGGCATAGGGTATTATATGTAAGTCATGAATCATTGGGTTCTATTCCTGAAACCAATCCTATACTGTATGTTACCTAACTTGATTTTATATAAATAAAATTTAAAAAATTGTGAACATAAATCAAATTTATAATGTTTTTTACTATCATTTTAATATCCGTCTATCTCTCTCTCTCTCTCTCTCTCTCTCTCTCTCTCTCTCTCTCTTGCTTTTACTTCTGGCTAAAGGCTTACCTATTTATTTTTATATTTTCAAAGAACTAGCTTCTGTTTCATTGATTTTCTCTGTTTTTTCTGTTTTCAATTTCATTGATTTCTGCTCTGAATTTTATTATATTTTTTGGCTTGTTTTATATTTAACTTATTCTTCTAAATTATATTATTAATTTTAGGGATTTGTTCTTTTCTAATATATACATGTAGTACTATAATCCTACCTCTACATACTAATTTTGCTGCATCTTTCAAATTTTGATAAAGTGTATTGTCATTTTCATTCAATTTAAAATGTTTTCTTTTAATCTCTTGAGAGTGTTTTTTTGCCCCATATGTAAAATAGAAGTATGTTAAGTTCCAAATATTTAGTAATTGTCCACCTATCTTTCTGTTTTTGATTTCTACTTTAATTTCAATGTGGTATAATAACATACTTTGTATTATTTCTGTTCTTTTAAACTTTATTAAGGTGTGTTTTATGGCCTAAAATATGGTCTGTCTTGGTGAATGTATAATATTTTATAAATGTCAAATAGATTTAATTTGTTGATAGTGCTATTCAGGTAAACTGTGTCTTTACTTATTTTCTCCTGCTTGACCTATCAATACTGAAAAAGGGATGTTGAATTTAAATATAATAGTGGATTTCTTTCTTTCTCCTTGCTCTTAAGTTTTTGCCTCATGTTAGTCTCAAATACATTAGTACTGTTAATTTCAAGTTTGGGAAGCATCACTTTAGAAAATTACATAATGTTATGAAACAGTTCACTTGAAAATTAATGAAAATACATAAATTGTATCATTTGGTTTACCTAAACTGGTTGTAAATTACTGAGTTCCTGGTGGTGGGTCTTTTTTAAAGCATTATAAAAAGTTTATGTGATTTCTGCTACTTAAGACTAAGAAATATTCCTTAGCTGCAGAACTTGCTCTCACTCTGTTTTTGTCTTGTTTAAAATTACAGTGATTTCTGGCCATTTTATAACTTAAAAAAGTATATATGTTTGAATGAGAGAATGTCCTTCTCTCTGGTTTCTGAGATAACACTCTACTAGAGTCATTTCCCATAGAAGGCAGTCCTTTGTTATAAGAAAAAAAAAAAGTCTGGTGCATTTCACAATGAGTACTCACACCCTCTCTCTGCTAAAGCCAAGAAGTAATATTTCCCATTTATTTACTGTAAGAACCTGGTAGTATTTCTGGAGGTATCACTTAAAAACATGTAATATTGCTACTCCCAAAAGTTTCTCGTTCTCGTGACAGTCTACATTCAGCCTCCAGCAATTTATCAAAATTAATATTTAAGTGATCCGACAAGTTAATGGGTCTAGTGGCTTCTGTTCTAGGTAAACAGATCTTGGCCCTGACTCTAGATTCACCTCTATCTCCAGATTTGTGGGTTATAAGTTTCCTTGCTACCTCAATTCTATGATATATCTAATGAGTTCACTTCCCACTCCAGAGACTACAGACCACAGGATAAGGCCATTTTCTCTATTAGCCCACCAACACTAATTGATCCTAGCAAGCTACAAAATGCTATCAAGTGAAGAATGGAGCTGTTACACCAACCTCCAGCCCCCTGAGACCTCCAGGCACATCTCCCTCCACTAGGGCAAGTCTATCTGATCTGAGAATTAGCACAGCAAATCCATTTCCCAGAAAACCAGCACAAACCTATTCATGCCTTACTCTACTGATAATAGAGTACTGCAAAGTTTCAGCTATATGGAATCTTGGATCTAAACTTCATTTTTTTCTGTTCATTTGTTTGCGTTACATTTTTCTTCTGTTTTTCTTTTTTGTTGTTTTTGTTTTTTCCTTGGATACAGAAAAAGCAGAATTTGGGGTGTGTCTGGGTGGATCAGTCAGTTAAGTGTCTGACTCTTGATTTTGGCTCAGGTCATGATCTTGTGGTTTGTGGAATTGATCCATCACTTTGGGCTCTCCACTGAGCGTAGAGCCAGATAGGGATTCTCCCTCTCTCTCTCTCTGTCCCTTCCTCATTTGCATGCGCTCGCTCGCTCTCTCTCTCTCTCTCTCTCTCTCTCAAAATAATAATAAACAAACTTAAAAAAGATAATTTTTAAAATTTTTCTGTATCATGCTTTTCTTAACAAGTAGACCAAACAAACCAAGGATCTAGCATCCTATATTTGATTTTTTATTACATTGAAATTGTATTTAATTATTATGATTTATTTTTCTTCCTTCAACATGAAAAGACAGAAGAATTCACCCCAAAAGAAAGAACAGGAAGAAATTTTACCTGGAGATATAATTAAGATATAAATAAGATGTCTGAAATAGAATTTAAAACAATAATCATAAGGATTCTAGCTGGGCTTGATAGAAGCATAGAAGACAATAGATATTCCTTTGCTGATGAGATAAAAAAGCCAAAATATAGCTAGGCCAAAATTAACAATAATATATCTGAGATACAAACTCAACAGATGCCAAGATTGTGAGGATCGATAAAGCATAGGAATTAATTAGTAATAGAAAATATAAAATTATGGAAAATAATGAGCATGGAAAAAACGAGAAAAACAAAGGTAGATCACAAAGGTAGAC
The DNA here is from genome assembly GCF_006229205.1 of Suricata suricatta. Classification (NCBI taxonomy): domain Eukaryota; kingdom Metazoa; phylum Chordata; class Mammalia; order Carnivora; family Herpestidae; genus Suricata; species Suricata suricatta. The sequence goes on along the minus strand of NC_043717.1, from coordinate 65,681,447 downwards.
TTAGAGAAATTAGCAAAATATTAAAAAGGAATAATATATCATCAGAGTCCAAGAAGGGGAAGAGAGAGAAAATCAGGCAGAGGTTTATCTGCACAAATTATAGCTGAAAATTTCCCTAATCTGGGGAAGGACAAAGGCATCAAAATCCAAGAAGCACAGATAAGTCCCATTAAATTCAACAAAACACAACCATCAAAAAGGCATATCATAGTCAATTTCACAAAATACACAGGCATGGAAAGAATCCTGAAAGCAGTAAGGTAAAAAAAAAAATCTTTAAAATAAAAGGGATGAAAAATCAGGTTTACAGTAGATCTGTCCACAGAAACTTGGCATACAAGAAGAGAAAAGTTATAGTTCAATATGCTGAAGAGGAAAAACATGCAGCCAAGAATACTTTATTCAGCAAGGTTGCCATTCAGAATAGAAGGAGAGATAAAAAAGTTTTCCAGACAAACCAAAACTAAAAGAGTTAAGGACCACTAAACTAGTACTGAAATAAATATTAAGGGGGGCTCTTTGAGTAGGGGGTAAAAGACCAAAAGCAACGTAGATTAGAAAGAAACAGAGAGCATCACCAGAAACTTGAACTTTACAGGAAGCCAATGACACTAATCTCATGTCTTTCAATAACCATTCTGAATGTAAATGCTCCAATCAAAAGGTATATTGTGTCAGAATGGATAAGAAACAAGAGCCATCTCTATACTGCTTTCAAGAGACTCATTTTAGAACCAAAGATATTGGTGGGTTGAAAGGGAGAGGATGGAGAAACCTCTAGTATGCTAATGGACACACACACACACACAAAAACCTGGAATAGACATACTTATATCAGACAAATTAGATTTAAAACCAAAGGCTGTAACTATAGATAATCAAGGACATTATATCATAATTAAGGTATCTATTCATAAGAAGATCTAACAATTGTAAATATTTATAACCCCAACATTTCTTTTGCCTTTCTTCTCCATGTCATTCCCCACTGAACAATTTTGACCCTTAAATCCTTAAGGTTGCTCAGGGAGGAAGGTCTCTTCTGTAACTTCTTCTTGCTGAATAGGGGAATAGAGAAGTTCCTACCTATGGGTCAGTGTTAGTCATTTGGAAAATTTGTGTATAGGTATTACCAAAGGCAGAGGCAGCCAATGCAAGGCAGGCAACCTATAATAACCTCTTTGAGTAGGAAGAATCATATGCTGCCTGGAAGTAATGGCAGTAAAGGAGTCTTTGCACCAGACAGGGAGATACCAACAGGCAAGAAAATTAGGTTAATATTATTATGAGCAACAGAGGCCTGAGAAATAGATCTTTGATAGTTGACCAAAATCTTGCTTCAGCTCAGAAGTTTAACCAACCACTAAAGGAAAGAGAGAGAGTGTTTAAAGTTCTAATTTGACTATCTATATCTTTTTGCAATCTTGTTACATTTTTGTGATATCTGTAATATATACACAACATTCTATTTTTATGCTAGTGCGTGTTCCAACTTGTGCAAGACTTAAAATCTTTCATGTCATTTTGAGAGTCAATGGTGTAGCTTAATTTTATAGCAGGTGGTTTTAGCCATCATATACTATTGGGTTTATCAAGCAATCAGGTAATTAATAAGAGGCATCTTTAAGAAACAAGAGAAAATATAGGTTAATGGTTATAGCAAATTATAAACCCAGTGCCTGAGTCTCAAGTACTGCCAGTGAGAAGATTTTTAGATGTCAGGACTTGTCTACGACCATACCACCCTGAACAGGCCCGATCTCATCAGATGTCAGGACTGAAGCATCCTCAAATGGAGTGAGAACAGGCAGTGGAAAGCAGATGAGTTTTTCCAGTTTGTAATTCAATGTCTCTGGTGATCCTTTTGACGGGTACGTTGCACGGGAAAAAAATCAGTATAAAATTGGGAAAAGGAGAATGAAAAAAAAGTACAATGATCATTTTTCTTTGAGGATAGGTTTGAGGCCTTCTGCAGTTTCATAGAAATAAGAAGGCATGGTATCTGGCACACTGGATTCTTGTGAAGAAGGTACACATTTAATTCTTGATATATAAGCCCATGAGGAATGTCCTAATTATATAGCTGTGAGAATACATAATATGATCTGTTAAGGAACTTTTCATTTTGAAGTTAAATCCCCTACTGTATTAGAACTTCAATTCTTTAAATAAATCATGTCTCCTGAGTTTTTATGGGGTGGGCTGCTAGTAACTTTCAGATCAGGTTTATGGAGAATATAGCTTGTGTATTCATTTAAAGATTTCTGAATTAACCCACCCTCAAGTGAATAATTTAATAAAGTCTTTAATAATTGAATATACTCTTTATCTATTGATAGGTCTATACTGAGAAAAGGCTTTTCAGATACAATTGCTGAGGGAATCCATCCCATTTTCCAATTGTTCAAATAATCAAATGTCCTTGGTGTCTTGTTATTATCCTCACAGAATAACAAACAAGAAGATTGTGTATACATGAGCTATCTCTCTTAAGTTTACCTCAAGTTGTCCAGCATCAGTTTTTAGGGCTTTGATGAAAAAGACAGTTTTAGTTTTTAATGACTATAAGTCAAGAGAATGGAAGAAGAATGGAAACCTTAGTTGGAGAGCCATAGAAAAATATTTGAGGAAATGAGAATTTAGAATCTAGTCTAGTTGATAATAAATACCATTAAAATTTAATATCTAAGAAGATGTGTTATCAAAACATATTTTTTCTCTAATTACTCTCATTTCCTGAGATAGCCAAATCAAGGCTAATCCATTTGTAAAACAAGTCCAATTTAACAAACTTGACAAATTATTTACAAAAGCTCAGCAAGAACAGTGATTGATCTTATAGAGCTTTTAGAATTTACTTTGCTGGATTTGTAAGAAATCTCTATATTGGACTCCTAGTGGCCACTCCAGGCCAAAAAACAAGCCAAATGCTTGCCATCAGAGATACCCTAAATAATTGTAGATTTGGGCAGACACCTCTTTTTCAGATCCATGAAATGTCCTGAGGTTCTTGCACCTGCCAGGAGGTGAGATTCTTTACTCACCTGGTAAGGCTGCTGGGAACTCTGTAAGCAAGGTATCAGGCCAACCAGTTCTAAGGAGCTCCACTGGCTTCGTGCTTCATAAAGTCAACTTTAGTTCCTAAAATCTGTATGGTCATATCTGAACCTATGCAAGTCTCTCAAATATAACATTCCAGTGAAGGCCTTGGTAAAATGATCAAACTTTCCAAAGGTGTCCTGTTATAAGGAGAACAGATTCTTATTGAACTTACGCAAATAACTATGACTGTCACTAAAGGAAGAATATTCACCCAAAGTTTTTGAATTTCAGAAGTTTTTGGTAGATACAAAAGTTAAATGCTTTATTTTGGTTACAAATTAATATTTTATCACATTTCTGTAAATCATAGTTACCTTAAGAGAAGATTTCCAGACACTTCTCCAAAGAGGATATCCAGATGGCCTACAGGCACATGAAACATCACTCATCATCAAGGAAACACAAATCAAAACCACACTGAGATACCAACTCACACCAGTCAGAGTGGCTAAAATGAACAAAATAAGAGTCTATAGATGCTGGCGAGGGTGTGGAGAGATGGGCACCCTCCTACACTGTTGGTGGCAATGTAAACTGGTGCAGCCGCTCTGGAAAACAGTGTGGAGGTTCCTCAAAAAACTATTGATAGAACTCCCTTATGACCCAGCAATAGCATTGCTGGGGATTTACCCAAGAGAGACAGAAATGCTGATGCATAGGAGCACACGTACCCCAATGTTCATAGCAGCAATGTCAACAATAGCCAAAACATGGAAGGAGCCTAAATGTCCATCACCTGATAAGTGGAGCAAAAAGATATGGTTTATATACACAATGGAGTACTACATGGCAATGAGAAAGAATGAAATCTGGCCATTTGTAGGAAAGTGGATGGACCTTGAGGGTGTCATACTAAGTGAAATAAGTCAGGCAGAGAAGGACAGATACCATATGTTTGCACTCATAGGTCTAACAGGAAAACAGGAGAAACCTAATGCAGGACCAGGGGGAGGGGAAGAGGGAAAGAGAATTGGGGGGAGAGAGAGATGCAAAACTTGAGAGACTATTGAATACTGAAAATGAACTGAGGGTTGAAGGAGAAGGGGGATGGGGGAAAAGAGGTGGTGTTTATGGAGGAGGGCACTTATGAGGAAGAGCACTGGGTGTTGTATGGAAACCAATTTGACAATAAACTATTAAAAAATAAATTTAAAAAAAGATAAGATAAAAAATATTTTCTTAATCTGGAAAAGGAAATATTAGAGAATGAGCAAAGTTTCAAACAAGAGTCACAAAACCTATAGTCATCTTCCTTACTATATTTAGTCTCGTTACTAATTCCTGTCAATTTGAATATTTAGTTAGCTCTGAACATTTTTATCTTTTTTTACAAGAATCCATGATTTTAATTCAAATGTTAGTTAGTTAACATATAGTGTATTATTGGTTTCATGAGTAGAATTTAGTGATGAATCACTTACATATAACACCCAGTCCTCATCCAAAAATGTTCCTTCCTTAATGCCCATCACTCATTTAGCTTATCCCCACCCAACTGCCATCCAGCAACCCTCAGTTTGTTCTCTGTATTTAAGAGTCTCTTATGGTTTGTATCCCTCTCTGTTTTTATCTTATTTTATTTTTCCTTCTCTTTCCCTATGTTGACTTGTTTTGTTTCTTAAATTCCACATATGAGCGAAATCATATTTCTCTTTCTTTGACAGACTTATCTCACTTAGCACAATACACACTAGTTCCATTCACATTGTTGCAGATGGCAAGATTTCATTCTTTTTAATTGCTGAGTGTGTGTTTAATTCCATTGTGTGTGTGTGTGTGCGCGTGTGTGCATGCGTATGTGCATGTGTGTGTGTGTGTGTGTGTGCATGCGCACATGTGATTCTTCCATCAAAGACGTTTGGGCTCTTTCCATAATTTGGCTATTGCTGATATTGCTGCTATAAATATTAGGATTCATGTGACCTTTCAAATCATCATTTTTTATTCTTTGAGTAAATATCTACTATTACACTTGCTGGGGTCTAAAAATGTGCATGGTATAATTTCAATTTTTTGGTACTTAATAAGGACTGATTTGTGACCCAGTTATGATCTATTCTGGGGAATGTTATACGTACACTAGAAAATATATTTATTCTGTGCTTTAGTATGAAATCTTCTAAATATATATATTTTTCATATTATAGTTTATTGTCAAATTGGATTCCAAATAACACTCATTGGTCATCCCCACAAATGCCCTCTTCCATACCCATCACCCTTCGTCTCCTCTCCCCTCCCCCATCAGCCCTCAGCTTTTTCTCAGTATTAGACTCTCATGATTTGCATCTCTCCCACTCTGCACCTATTTTTTCCACTTCCACTCCCCGATGGTACCCAGCTGCCTTTCTCCTGTTACAATTACTAGTGAAAACATATGGTATCTGTACTCTGTCTGACATATTTCACATAGCATGACACCCTCGAGTTCCATCCACGTTGCTACAAATGGCCAGATTTCATTCTTTCTCATTGCCATGTAGTATTCCATTGCATAGATAAACCACATCTTCTTGATCCATTCATCAGTTGATTTATATTTAGGTTCTTTCCATGATTTGGCTATTGTTGGCATATAAAAATGCAACCGATTTCTGTATTTTAATTTTGTACTCTGCGACTTTGCTGACTTCATAGATCAGTTCTCGTAGGATTGTTGAAGACGGTGGATTCCATCTGGTTTTCCATGTAGAGTATTATGTCATCTGTAAAATGTGAAAATGTGGCTTCATCTTTGCCAATTCTGATGCTTTTTACTTCCTTTTGTTGTCTGATTGCTGATCCTAGGACTCCCAGCTCTATGTTAAAAAACAATGGTGAGAGTGGACATCCCTGATATGTTCCTGATCTCAGAGGGCTGGCTCTCACTTTTTCCCCATTGTAGATGATATTAGCTGTGGGCTTTTCATAAATGGCTTTTATAATATTTAAGCAAGTTCCTTCTATCCCATCTTTCTTGAGTCGTTTTGTTAAGAAAGGATGCTGTATTTTGTGAAATGCTCTTTCTGCATCTATCGACAGGATCATATGGTTTTTATCTTTTCTTATGTTGATATGATATATCACATGGGTTGATTTGTAGATATAGAACCAGGCCTGTAACACTGGAATGAATGTTACATGATCATGGTGGATAATTCTTTTACTATGCTGTTGAATTACAATTGCTAGTATCTTGTTGAGTATTTTTGCATCAATGTTCATCAGGGATATTGGCCTGTAGTTCTCTTTTTTTGCTAGGTCTCTGTCCAGTTTAGGGATATAAGTGATGCTGAATTTCTAGAATGAGTCTGGAAATTCTCCTTCCATTTCTATTTTTTGGAATAGCTTGAGAAGAATGGGTATTAGCTTTGCTTCTAGGTTGTTCAATTTGTTGGCATATAATTTTTCATATTATTCCCTGATAATTGATTATATTTCTGAAAACTTGGTTATAATAGCTCCATTTTCTTTCATGATTTTGTCTATTTGGATGCTCTCTCCTTTCCTTTTGAGAAGCCTGGCTATACAATTAACAATTTTATTTATTTAAAAATAAAAACCGTTGGTTACATTGATCTGTTCAACTGTTTTTGGTTTGGTTTTTTTTTTTAATTCTATATTGTTTATTTCCACCCTGATCTTTATTATTTCTTTTCTTCTGTTGGGTTTGGGGTGTTCTTGCTGCTCTGCTTATAGTCCCTTTAGGTGCACTGTTAGAGATTTTTATATTTACGGGTTTTTTTAGTTTCTTGAAATAGGCCTGGATTGCAATCTAGTTTCCTCTTAGCACTATCTTGCTGCATCCCATAGAGTATGGATTGTTGTATTTTCATTTTCACTTGTTTCCGTATGTTGTTTAATATCTTCTCTAATGGCCTGTTTGACCCTGTCATTCTTCAGTAGGGTGGTTTTTAACGTCCTTGTTTTGGGGGGTTTTCCAGACTTTTTCCTCAGATTGATTTCAAGTTTCATAGCGATGTGATCTGAGAGTGTGCATGGTATGATCTCAATTTGTTTATATTTATGGAGGGCTGCTTTATGACCCTGTATGTGGTCTATCTTTTGGAATGTACAATGTACACAAGAAGAAAGTGAATTCCAGAATCTCAGTATATAGATTTCTAAATATATCTGTCAAATCCATCTGTTCCAACATGCCATTCAGCTCCATTGTTTCTTTATAATTTTCTTTCTTGTTGATATATCCATTGCTTTAATTGGAGTATTCAAGTACCCTGCAATTAGCATATTCTTATCAATAGGATTGTTTCTGTTTCTGATTAGTTGTTTTATGTGTTTATGTGCTCCCGAATTTGGTGTGTAGATGTTTATAATTGTTAGCTATTCTTGATGAAGAGACCCTGTAATCATTATGTAATGCCCTTCTTCATCTCTTATTATTGCCTTTACAATAAGTATGGCTACTCTGGCTTACTTTTGACTTACAGTCTCATTATAGATATTTCTCCATCCCCTTACTTTCAATATGAAGGTGTCTTCAGGTCTAAAATGAATTTCTTGAAGACCGCAAATAGATGGATTTTGTGGGGTTTTTTAAATCCATTCTGCTACACTATGTCTTTTGATTGGAGCATTTAGTCCATTTACATTGTTATTGTTTAGAAGTATGAGTTTAGAGTCATTGTGTTCTCTGTATGGTTCATGCTTGTAGTGGTGTCTCTGTCACCTTGTGTTTCTTGCAACATTTCCCTCATAGAGTCCTTCTCAGGATTTCTTGTAGGGCTGATTTGGTAGCGATGAATTCTCTCAATTTTTTATATGGAAAAACTGTTATCTCTCTTTCTATTCTGAATGAGAGGTTTGCTGGATAAAGGATTCCTGGCTGCATATTTTTTTTCTGTTTATCTCATTGAAGATTTGCTGTCATTCCTTTCTGGCCCACCAAGTTTAGTAGATAGCCCTTTAACCACTCTGATAGGTTTCCCTTTGTTAGGGCCCTTTTATCCCTAGCTTCTTTCAGAATTCTCTCTTCATCCGTATATTTTGCCAGTTTCACTATGATATGTTGTGCCAAAGGACTATTTAAGTTACATCTGAGGGGAGTTCTCTGTGTCTCTTGGATTTCAATGTATGTTTCCTTTCCCAGATTGGTGAAGTTCTCAGCTTTAATTTGTTCAAGTACATCTTTAGCACCTTTTCTTTTTCCTCTGCTTCAGGAATTCCTAAGATACGAATATTATTCTATTTTATTGTATTGCTCTGTTCTCAAATTCTCCTTTCATGCTCTTTGATCACTTTATCTTTCTTTTTCCTGGCTTCCTCTTTCTCTATAATTATGTCTTTTAATTCATCTATTCTCCTCTCTACCTCTTTAATCCATATAGTGGCTCCCTCCATTTTATTATGCACCTCATTTATAGCATTTTAAAATTCATCACAACTATTTTTAAAGTCCATAGTCTTTGTAGCAATCACTTCCCTGAGGTCATCCATGCTTTTTTCAAGCCCAGTGATTATTTTTATGTCTATTGTTCTGGATTCTTGGTCAATTTAGTTGCTTATATCTATTTTGAGCAATTCTGTAGTTGTGACTCCTTTCTGGAATTCTTTAGAGGTGAATTCTTCTGTTTCATCATTTTGGCCAGTTCTCTATCTGTTGTCAGTATTAAAAACTTCTTATGCTCTGTTGATCCGTGAGTATTGCTATGTTAAAGGAGATTCACTGACTTTCCAGGGCCTGTCCATTCAGGAAGTGTTCTTTTAATGGCATCCCTTGGTTTCTCTTGTTGTGCCTTTGGATATTTGGGACTCTCCACCATGTGTACTTTAGCTTGTTTCTTGAGGTAGCCCTGAAAAGGAAAAGCAACAGGCAAAGACACAGGAAACAAATGCAGGCAAAAGGACAGAAATTACAAACAAATACACAAACAGACCAAAAGGGAAAAGAAAACAAGGGGGTGGGGGTGAGACGACTAAAATAACAAAAGACATAAGACAGTCTAAAAGTATAAAACCAGAAATCCCAACAACAGATATACAGCAAGGTCGAGGCAGTGCTGATGGAAAAACATATACAAAGAGAGAAGTGACAGGGGTGGAGAAGAAGCGAAATTGAACATTAACCAGAGACCAAAAGCTTCAGAGTCTGGTAAAAAAAAAAAAAAAAAAAAAAAAAAAAGGCAGCTTTCAGGCTCAAATTGGCACGGTTTTGTATAGGCCGGCCTCAACTCCAATGTATGTCCATGGGCCACTCCCTGAGGCCTCGCCTTGGTGGTTGTGGGGAGAAAAATGGCAGCTACCCAGGCCCTTCCAGAACCAAGCATTGCAACTCGCTTTCCTGGTTAAAATCTCCCCGTGCCATGGGTGCAACCAAGGTGGGAAGAGTTGTATTTCCCAAGCTCTGCTTCGTTTCAAGATCCTATTCCATGCACTCCAATGATACTGCCTGAAATTTACTCCCACCGGCTGGGCAGCAGGCCAGGAAGCTTCCCTGCTGGGGATGAACAGGGGGAGAAGGGGAGCAATTTCTCCTGGTGCCGCCTGGGATCAGGGCTCCCAGCCTAAAAAAAGTGCCACAGCCAGAAAGAAAGGATCTTTCTCCAGATGCTCTTCAGTTACAGATGGGATAATAGGTTCCCTCTTTGTCTTGGGCCTAGGTTCTACTCTTCTCCAGACACTTTTCTGTAAGCAGTTTCAGCCTCTGTTTCTCTTCCTCTCATTTCTCTGAGGCTCCCCGCTGCTCTTTGTGGCTCTGCGTGGCTCTCTGCAGCTCTCCGAGGAGGGGGATCCCTCCCCTCCATGCCTCCATGTCCTGGCCCATTTTTATCTTCCTCAGTTCACAATCACGCACCTATGAGGGTGTCTTCCTAGTGGACTCTGTCAGTTTTTCTCCCAGACTCCTGTGGTTAAGAGTCTTATGGTTTCAGTTATTTATTTGAGAAATGTGGGTGGGAAAAATATAGAGCTCCCTACTTCTCCCCCATCTTGCCTCTCTGACTGGTTAAATCCATTTTGACAAGTGTGTCATTCAAAGCCATTGTTTACTTCTTGATTTTCTGCTTAGATTATCTTTCCATTGCTGTAAGTGGGATATTAAAGTCCCTTACTGTTATTGTATTATTATCAGTGAGTTTCTTTATGTTTGTGATTAATTGATTTATATGCTTGAGTGTTTCAATTTAGGGGCATAAATATTTACAATGGTTAAATATTGGTGGAGAGATCCTGTAAATATGATATAGTGCCCTTCTTTATCTCTAGTTATTGTCTTTGTTTTGAAATCTAGATTGTGTGATATAAATATGAGTACTCCAGGTTTCTTTTGATGATCATTGTTAGGATATATGGTTCTCCATCCCCTCATTTTAAATCTGCAGGTGTCTTTAGGTCTATAATGAGTCTCCTGTAGGCAGCATATAGATGGATCTTGTATTTTTATCCATTCTGATACCCTATGACTTTTGATTGAAGCATTTAGTCCATTTACATTCAGAGTGATTATTGAGACATGAATGTAGTATCATTGTGTTGCCTGTAGAGTTGGTGTTTCTGGTGATATTCTCTGGTCCTTTCCGGTATTTGTTACATATGGCGTTTTGTTTTGTTTTGTTTTGTTTTCTACAAAGAATCCCCCTTCAAATTTCTTGCAATGCTGGTTTAGGAGTCACGAACTCTTTTAGTTTTTGTTTTTTTGGGAAGGTCTTTATCCTTCCATTCTGAATGACAACCATAATGGATAAAATATTTTTGGTTGCACATTTTTCCAATTCAGCACTTGAATATATCTTGCCTCTCATTTCTGGCTTGACAAGTCTCTGTGAACAGATCTGCTATGAACCTGATCTATTTTCCCTTGTTGGTAAGTGTCGGGTCCCTTCACCACCCCACGTTGGGGCGGCACTTGTTGGGTCCTGCCCCGGCCAGCAGGGCGGTAAATCCTTCTGGGTTCGTTCCTGAGTGAGGGTGAGAAAGGGCAGGAAGGGGGAGCACAGAGAGTAAGGACACAACACATGGTTTCTGATCAAGCTTCTTCTTTATTCAGAAAACACTGTATCTTATAAAGGTTTCGAGGCGGGAAAACAAGGCAGCTGACCTAGGTTGGTTGCTAGGAAACAGGGTTAAGGGATTAAGACTGGAGTAAAAGAGGAATGAAACTAAGGTTTTTAGCACAGCACTGAAGGGCCGATACCACCCTGCCTGTAGGCGACTGATCTTTGTTCTTCTGGCTTCTCCTCTGACAGGGAGTGGCACTCCCCTGCCTATTTTTGTAACTCCCTTCAGGGAGTGACATTTCCAGCTAGTAAATGGCCAGGCGGCTGAATCTTAGCAGCTTCCCACAGTTAAGGACTTTATTTTTTTGCTTTCAGGATTCTTTCTTTGTCTGTGTATTTTGTGAATGTGACTATGAAAAACCTTCATGATGGTGGTTTTTGATGAATTTATTGAGAGTTCTCTGTGCTTCTTGGGTTTTGATGTCTCTGTCCTTCCCCAGATTAGGGAAGTTTTCAAGAATAGTTTGCTCACATAAATCTCTTCCCATTTTTCTCTGTCTTCATTTCCTGGGACTTCTATAATGTGAATATTATTCCTTTTAAATAAGTCACTGAGTTCTTTAAGTCTTGTATTTTGATCTTTGGCTTTGTTTCCCTTGTTTTTCAGTTTCTTTACTTTCCATAATTTTGTCTTCTATATTACTGATTCCCTGTTTTGCTTCTTCCATCCTTGTCATCTTGGCATGCATTAGACATTATATCTCATTTATAGCATTTCTGATTTCAACCTGACTAGATTTTAAGTTCTTTTATCTCCACAGAAAAGGATTCTTTGGTTTCTTCTATACCATTTTCTAAGCCAGTTAGAATTCTTATAATTGTGATTTCAAATTCTGTTTCAGACAAATTACTTATATCTGTGTTGATTAAATCTCTGGCTGTCATTTCTTCCTGTTCTTTATTTTGAAGTGACTTTCTCTGTCTCATCATTAGGAGGAAGAGAAAAACGTTAATAAAAAATTAAAAAATAAAATTTAAAATGAACAAATGAAATAAAGCATGCTAGATTCTAGCTGTGTTTCAATCTACTTGTTAAGAGAAACTTGAAAGAAAAAAAACAAAGAGAAGAAAAGAAAAAAATAAAAAGACATTTAAAATGCTGTACTCAAGAAAGAAAGATAAAAAAAAACATTAAAAAAACAGAATCAAAGTAAATGAACAAATAAACAAACAAAATCAAATCCAAATGAAGCTAGATCCATTTCTTCTAGAACTGAAACTTTACAGCACATTATGATCCTCAGACTAAGCAGGTGGTTGGGATTTGTCCTTTTCTTCTGGGGATAGTGCCTGGAAGGCACAGGTGGGAGGGGCTTGGTGTAAATCTCCATTCTCCACTTAGTGGCACTGTTTAGCTCACTTAGGTTGATACTTGAGGGTGGGCTAGAAGTAAAAACTGTTTCACCCTGTCTCTAGAGCAGGAATTTTGCACTTCGACAGAAACTGGATCAATCACCCCTCCTTTGTCTCAGGATTCCATCTGCTCCCCACAATTACCCTGTGTCCTACCTTCCAGGTGCCTCCCTCCAGAGTTTTATCTCAGACGAGGCTGTGTTTTGAAACCCCACATTTCAGAGACCCCTTAGTCTTGGACCCCCGCTGATGCTCTGGGGGAGGGTCTCGCTTAGCAATGATCGGTACTGACTTATCCTAGAAAATGTTCATGTGACTGCACAACTTCAGTGACTGAGAGTGTATGGTAAACTGCAACAAACAGCCAGCACCAGGGTTTGTTGTCCTCAGGTGGTGTCTTTTATCCTATACAAGCAAATGTGACAGCTCCCTGGGCCCCACCAGGACTTCTGCCCCACAATAGGCTGTATTGCCTCTACCAAAGGCACCCCATGCAGGGGAACCACTTCTCCTTGTGCCACACATAGTCCCCTCAAGCCATGCTACCTATTCCTGGGGATTCATACTACTTCCTCTTCAGACCCCTGCTAGACCCGGAACTTTGAAACTTCAGACTCTATGCCTCACTGTTTATAGAAAACTGGCAGTATTGAAACCGTCTCTTTTTCCCCCATCAATGGTTTTTGGAAACAGATATCTTGTCCAATCCCCTGTAAGTGTTTTTACTCTTTCTTTATCTATGGCTACTTTTAGGGGAAGCGGTTTTTCTGCATGATCCAAATGTGCTATAATCTCTCCCCCTCTCTTTCTTTGTCCTCTATCTGAGAAAATGGCTCACTACCCTCCATGACTCTGTGGCATTTTTCTTCCCAATTCCCCTCTCTGCATTGTGTACCTGTCTAGATCTCTTGCTTAAATTATGCAGATTGTAGCGATAATCCTGAGATCAATTTCCTAGGTCTTCAAAATGTTTTGATGTTGATCTCTCTGTGTTTAAATGATGAGACAAGCTCAGGTTCCCCCTACTTCTCTTCTATCTTAACTTCTTCCTCACTTTTTACCAATTTTAAAGATATCCAAAAATGTGTATTTGTCAAAAGTCTTTTTTATGAATCTCGTTGAATATGAAACATGTTTCACAACACAATAAGGCAATAACCTTAATGACAAAAGGTTAAAAAAATGTACATGATTAAAGATCCCGTGAGAGCTTCCAATCTAACTGGCAAAGAAATCCAGTTATTTCTGTGACACAGCACTTCATCAATCAGAATATGAAGTGATGTCCTTATACCAAACCATATTAAAAATTTAGGAGTTGCATATAATCCCTAGAATAGGGATACCATTTCCCCAAATGTAACCTAAGGCTTATTATTTGTTTAACAATGCTTCCAGATTAACTTAACATGCAAAATATAAAGGCATAATTAGTCAAAGAGACTTCATTTACAATTTAAATCCCAGGGAAGTTTGTTAAAAGACCTCTTAAAGTTGTAAAGCACATGCCTAAATAGGATTACACATTATTACAGAACTTATTAATTATTCATATAGGCAAGTTGGCAATAATAGATTACAAGGGCAACTAGGTAGGGTTATATAGTTGTTAGCAAGACTTAGGTCCTTTAATATAGAGAACTTTTAACTTTAAGTAATTAAAAACTTGATAAAAACAATAGTTTTGGGTTTCTGAGAAAACAAAAATATGTAATTTGCATTTTCTTAAATTTTTTTTACTGTTTATTTTTGAGACAGAGATCTATGGCATGAGCAAGAGTGGGGCAGAGAGAAAGGGAGACACAAACCTCAAAGTGGTTTCAGGCTCCTACATATGGGCACAGAGCATGATGCAGGGCTTGAACTTACAAACTGTGAGATCATTACCTGAGCTGCCACAAGACACTTAACCAACTGAGCAACTCAAGTACCCCTGGTTTACATTTTCTTATCAAAAGCAGATCAGCAGTTCAAGAAAACTGTTTTTTGAACAGAGAGAAAAGAAGAATTTCAATCTTGTGGCAGTGTGTTTTAAAATCCATTCATGTTATCTTTAGTTCTGACAAAACATAAAATCCCTTTCTAAAGATTTCCTTTCATAAACCTTCTACAACACCTTTTGTAAAATTCAGATTTTCTTCCCTTATTTCCGTCAGTTTTAATCACATTTGGCAGAGGAATTTTAACTCTTAGAAGGCTTCATCTCCAGTGAAAACAAGTAGTAACAAATTGTGAATGGTTACACCAGAATTCTTTAGATAATAAATTACAAATATATTAATCAGAACATATGTTTTCCAACAAACCCAGAAACATGTTTTCTTAGTTTCTCTGCAATAAGAAGCCACAAGTATCAACCGACATTCAGTAATCAAAACTTCAGCACTCTATCTTATTTGAAACCTTTATAGGTGTGCAACAAATTTAATCCTATTTATCATCCAAGGAAAATTTTAAAGTCCCAGGTTACCAAACAGTTTGGAAGCTATCTTAAAAATTACCCATGAAAACACTGAGACAGAGAAAATCAACCATAATTTTAAGTTTCCCTTTTGCTGACAAATTGTAACAGAGATAACACAAGCTGATTTGACTTCTAATAAAATTTGGTAGACTAAAAGTTCCTTTTTTTCATTTTTAATGTTTATTTTTGAGAGAAGGAGAGACCAAGTGCAAGTGTGGGAGGGACAGGGAGGGAGACACAGAATCCAAAGCAGGCTCCAGACTTGAACTGTCAGTACATAACCTAATGCAGGGTTAGAACTCATGAATTTTAAGAGCATGACCTGAGCTGAAGTTGGACTCTTAACTGACTGAGCCCCCAGGCACCCATAAAAGTTTCATATTTAATGCTGATAACTCTAAAGGTATGTGTATCTTACTTAAAGCAACAAACTTAGATTAGTTTAAATATCAAATTATGTTCCACCTGGATCTTCTTTTAAAAGTCAATGAATTTATTCCCCAAGGTTAATTATTACACCAGTGGGGTAAATCTAAAGTAGGTGGTCTAAGTCCAATGGTCTACTCTGTGCTCCTTGATAGTGAGGGGAGGAAGAAGAGCCAATGGTGCTAGAGCACTCAGATGGTATAGGAACCAGTTATTTAGGCCACACCCAAGGTTGTACAGAAACAGGATGAGGGGAAAGTGGAAACAGAAGAGGTGAGGTGCCACCAAGAAACCTGGAGGCAGATGAAGTCCAGAGAGCAGAGAAAGAGGTCTCCCAGTCCTAAATCCCATCCACTTGGACATATAAAACTCAGGTTTTCTTTCCACTACTGTGGAAATAGGCAGACCATGTCAGGCCAGAGAAAACAAGAATCTTCCCTGAAACAAAAGGAGTTTTGGCAGGTGTTTAGGAATATTCCTTAAAGTCCCTGTCCCAAGGTAGACTTACCAAAGACAATTGGCTCCAATTATCATAGCCATTAGTCAAGGAAATAAATGACGGAGAATCCCTCACATACAGCTAGAGCAACCTGGGTCTATTAGGAGGAACAGTGAGAGAGTTAGTGCTCCCTTCATTAGGGATGGCATATGTTTCTTCTCACAACCTGAAATCATTCAGAGGAGGCCTGTTTAGACAATTATCATCCAATATATCAGGAATGGCCAAACACATTCTGCAAGAGGCCTTTAGGTCAGGGTGCTGATTTAGGGCCATGCAGGGCTGGAGATGGAATATCTCCATGCATTTGCCCTGCATCCTGCTGACTAGATCTAATGGAGAGGTCATATTAAAGTTTAATGTCCTGTTAATGGACTATTTTTCTTCATCTCTTAAGTTATGAGGCCATGCAATGTTACAGAAGAAGGTCAGCTTTTCCCCTTAAATTTTGCAATTTGAATTGTTTCCAATGGGTTAAAAGGCATCTCAAAGGAGAATTCCTGGGGACTGAAGATCCCATGTTCTTAGAAAAGTAGGGGAGGTCCATTACCAAAAATCCCCTTCCCAGACTCTTGGGTGGAGTTCCATACAGGATATGCCAGCGGTTCCTGGGATCAAAGTGACTGAGGTGTCCCTTAAACAGAATCTTATGATCACTGCCCTGCCCTAAAGGCCTTGTAGGAGAGATGCTAGCAACCTTCCACTTCCCCATCATATCCTAGGCTACAAATGGGTGCTAGTGTATGGACCAAAGTACCTTGCCATGATTTGCCTTGCCTTGAAAGCTATGCCTTGCCATGAAGAACCCACCATTTTTATACCATGGAAAACATTAGAAAAGTTTTACAAAGGGAATTACCCAGTTTTTTAATTGACATATATTTATTAGGGAATATTGATGTAAAATGGTAAAGATGGAAATCTATCATAATCTAAGTGACATTCCAACACATGTTGTCTTTACAGCTAACTTCTCTTGGAAACAGTTCCCAGTGGGTTTTAATTCAAACAGGTACTGGTTTTGGTCAGCTCTGAGTGGAGGCCTTATGGCCAGAAGTGGCCATACCAGGGATGTGGAAGGGATCACATTAGACCAATGAGAAGGGTCACATGGGAATTTAAAACTGACAGGCAACCTGGTGACTTACTTGGCTTCACTGTGCCCAAGACAGACAACTTTTATAAGGAAAAGAAGAAATAGAAGTCATCAGGTTTCTGGGTCTTATCACCTTTCCAGCTAACTTCCAGCTAAAAGGCAGGCTTTCTCCTCCCCACAGAGTAATCATGGTATAGAGGATTGTAGCCTGAGCAATAGACATGAAGGTGTTCCAATAAGACTATACTATACTCCTCAAAAGGCCCCTGAAATGAAAGTAAAAGAATAGAAGAGGAATTACTCACCAAGTTTTGCACCAGGGCTTGGAGTCTAGATGAGAAGTGTCAGGCCACCCATCAAGGCACCAAAATGTAGTTTGAAGTTTGGGCCCATGAGCTAATGACCAAGATTGAATTCTTGAAAAATTTTTGGTGCAAAAAGATTTTGTTAAACATTAACACAACATTATAGGATCCTGGAAGCCTGGATTTTGTCCAGATAATGTTGTTTTTGCCTATAGCAAGACATTAACATTAAGACGGTTGGGAGTTCTTGGAGGAATGATATATTCTGATCCTGTCAAGTATTTGTTAATGGGCTACAGATTATAGGAAATTTAATTTGATCTACATTTCTTTTTTGTTCTCCACATCATTTTACCATATAGGAAAACTAAGAAAGAGTCCTTACAAAGAAGTTTATATATGTTCTATGTAATACAAAGATGTCATTATGTGATGGCCCTTGGAAGAAAAAGAAAGATATAATAAAATAAATTGAAAGTGCACTATGTAAAATAATTTAATAGTATCATTAAAATCTAAATTTGTAATCAAATAATGATTACTCCACCATGTTTTCAATTTTTCACCTTGGCTTCCAGAATTGAATTTAATATTCAAGTTAGTAATTATATTAATCCAGATATTGTTAGACTTACTGTTCCATTTACCTATACTTGTATTTTAATAATTCTATTGTATATCTATATTTTATTATGAACCTCCTTATCTCTGTTTTACAGGTAATTGAGGTAAATATTTAAAAGTCATGAGAAAAAATTATTTTAAAATTTGGTAATAGGATTCTTCAGGGAGATAAATCTTTTTATTTTTATTTAACAAAATATCTTAATAGATTATTGGATATTAAAAATTTGACTCCCATGGTATGTCCTAAGTGGGGATGTGGAGGAGGGGTAAAGTTAATAGCTGAATTTCTTATGGACAGATTTTTTTTTAAGAGGGGAGAAATGAGAAATGCATGGGGTTAAGAACAATGAGAGGCCAAATAAAGCAAAGAAAGGACCTGAGTAAATGGCAATAAGCCAGTGAGAACTTTCTATTGGGAAAACATGGCCAAAGAATGCCTTTTATTTTATTTGATTGTGTTATTCTGTCCTATATATTGCTTTTTCCACCATTACCTTCAAATCTTCCATAAAATTGCTGCTACAACCAAGTTTTTCATCAGTGCTACTTTGAGGGAGTGCTAAAATAAGTTCAGTGTTTAACATACAGTTGCATGTTGACTGATGAGGAGAACGAAAGCAAAAAGAAATGTAGATAAAATTAAATTTCTTTACAACTTGTAGCCCATTTACAAATACTTGAGAGGGTCAGAGTATGAAATTCCTCCAGGAACTCAAAACTGTCTTAATGTTAATGTCTTGCTAGAGGCAAAAAGCAATCTTAGCCTGACAATAGCCAGACCTCCAGTATCCTATAAAACTTCTTTAGCATGTGAAAATAATTTTGGAAATTCTTTATCCCTGCTCCTCCCAACGTAAAAGTATATAATCAATACCTCCTCACAATCTCACTGAAGCTTTTTTCTGCCAAAAGGTCCAGTCCATTTGATTTAGTAAAACCACCTTTTTTTGTACCAAAAAACATCTCAAGAATTCTTTCTTAACTGTTCACTCCTGGACCCCACATTACATCACATCAATGACTACATTTTTCAAATAATTGAGAAGTATAATGGGGATCAAAAATATGCCATTATAAAGAAATCACGGACAGATGATACTAGGAATTTTGATTAGCAATATTGGGAAGGACCCTGGGCTTCCTACCATATATAAGTGGGGATTTGGGTCTATTTTATTTAAATATATTTCCAAGTTTAATGTCAAGAAACTTTTTTTCCAACATTACTTAAGTATAAAGAACAAATAAAATTGTATTTATAAAGTATAAAACATGAAGGTTTGATATATGTATAGCATTGTGAAATAATTACCATAATGAAGTTAATTAACATATCTAGCACCTCACATAATTGTTACGTTTTGTATGCTGAGAACACTTAAGATTTACCTTATTAGCAAATTTCAAATATTAATACAGTGTTATTAACTATAGTTATCATGCTGTATGATAGATCCCCAGAACTTTTATTTGAGTTTATTTATTTTTGAGAGAGTGAGCATGTGTGAACAAGAGAGGGGCAGAGAGAGAGGGAGACAGAATCCCAAGCAGGCTCTGCACTAGTGCAGAACCCAATGCAGGGCTTGATGCCATGAACTATGAGATCATGACCTGAGCCCAAACCGAGTCAGACGCTTAAGTGTCTGAGCAACCTAGGTGCCCCATGAATTTATTCATCTTATACTGAATGTTTGTACCCTTTAACTAACATCTTCCAATTTTTCGCAACCCTCCACCCAGCCCCTGGTAATCACGATTCTACTGTCTGGTTCTATAATTATATTTTTAATAACAACATACAAGCATGATTATATAGTATTTATCTTCCACTTTCTGGCTTATGTCACTTAGCATAATGTCCTCCTCATTCATTCACGTTGCCACAAATGACAGGATTTCCTTGTTTTACATGGCTAAACAATATTCCATTATATATAAACACATACACATATGTATATATGTGTTATATGTATGTATATATGTTATATATGTGTGTATAAATGTTATATATGTATATGTTATGTATATATATGTCTTCAATTACATATTGCTCAACAATATTCCATTTTATATGGTATATACACACACAAACACACACACACACACACACACACACACACACACACACACACACACATATGTAAAACAGCCACCCTGATGTTGCAGTATTTTCTTACCTGAATATCCAGATTCATTGTCTCACTGCTTTGAAGAACGAAGAGGTGGACACAAAATGAACAGGCAAAAGTTTATTAGAAGATCAGATAAGAAAGGAAGAGGCAGAGAGGGGACATTTGAGAGTGAATGCCCGTAACTATAGGCAAGGGTCTTAGTTTTATAAGGTTTTGGTCAACACCCCTCTTCCCTTCCCCTCGTTTCTTCTCAGGCTCTACCCCTTAGGTTGGTAACTCTAGATGCTATGTTGCCCATTCCTGATTGGCTCATTTCCATTGTATGAGGGGTGGTCTATAGACATATCATTTCTTGTGGGTCATATGTTTTCTGGTCTACTTATTTTTAGTCCAGTCTTTTGTCAAATTCCTGAGGGATGGGGCTCCTGTGTGGCTCAGTACGTTGAGTGTCTGGCATCGGCTCTGGTCATGATCTCGCAGTTCGTGGGCACAAGCCCTGTGTCAGGCTCTGTGCTGACAGCTCGCTCAGAGCTTGAAGCCTCTCTTTGGACTCTGTATCTCCCTATCTCTCTGACCCTCCCCTGATCACGATCTCTCTCTCTCTCTCTCTCTCTCTCTCTCTCAAAAATAAAGCATTAAAAAAATTTAATACTGAAGGAAACCTGAGGGGAAGTAGGTGATATATGTAACATAATTAAGAGGGACCTTATGTTTGAGGGGATTTACTATGGTCAGACCCTCCCAGCATTCTTCCAAAATATATGCTTTTCCCCAATCCGGAAACTCAGGTACTCATATTTCACTTTCTACCTATTTTATCCTTTTGTTTCCTATCATAGGAACAGGTGTAAGGTGATGATACCTCATTGTGGTTTCAATTTGAATTTCCCTGATGATTAGTGATGTTGAGCATCTTTCCATATACGTGTTGACCATTTTTATAACTTATTTGGAAAAATGTATATTGAGGTCCTTTGTTCATTTTTAATCAGGGCATCTGTTTCATGTTTTTGGTTGTTTGGCTGTGTTTTGCTGTTAAATTGTATGTAGAAGATGACCTACATAATAACATAAAAAATTGCAAACTATGTAACTGATATGGAACTAACATCCAAAACATATAAGGAACACAAATGTATTTATTTATTTTTAAATTTTTAATTAATTTATGTATTTTTAAAATTTACAACCAAGTTAGTTAGCATATAGTGCAGCAATGATTTCAGGAAAGTATTCCTTAATGCCTCTTACCCAT
Organism: Suricata suricatta; assembly: GCF_006229205.1. NCBI lineage: Eukaryota > Metazoa > Chordata > Mammalia > Carnivora > Herpestidae > Suricata > Suricata suricatta. Next base: position 65,660,194 of record NC_043717.1, on the reverse strand, counting down.
TTAGCCTATCCTTCCTCCCACAACCCCTTCAGTAACCCTATGTTTGTTTTTGTTCTCTATATTAAAGACTCTCTGTTTTGTCCTCCTCCTTGTTCTTATATTATTTTTGCTCCGCTTAACTTATGTTCATGTTTCGTATCTTAAATTCCTCATAGGAGTGAAGTCATGATATTTGTCCTTCTCACTAATTTTTTTAGCATAATAATACCCTCTAGTTCCATCCATGTAGTTGCATGTGGTAAGATTTCAATCTTCTTGATTGCTGAATAATACTTCGTTTTATATGTATATATATATATATATATATATATATA
>NC_043717.1:65654914-65659780 GCF_006229205.1 Suricata suricatta | reverse complement strand
ATATATATATATAACTTTATCCATTCATCCATTGATGGACATTTGGACTCTACCATAATTGGGCTATTGTCAATAGTGCTGCCATAAACATTGGAGTGCCTGTGCCCCTTCAAAACAGCACACCTATAACCTTTGGATAAATACCTAGTAAGGCAATTTCTGGGTTGTAGGGTAGTACTATTTTTAATTTTTTTGAGGAACCTCAATACTGTTTTCCAGAGAGGCTACACCAATTTTCATTTCCACCAACAGTGCGAAAAAGATCCTCTTTCTCCACATCCTCACCAACATCTGTTATTGTCTCAGTTGTTAATTTTAGCCATTCTGACTGGTGTAAGGTAGTATCTCATTGTGGTTTGATTTGTATTTCCCTGATGATGAGTGATGTTGGGCATCTTTTCATGTGTCAGATATCTGGATGTCTTTTTTGGATAAGTGTGTATTCATGTCTTCTGCCCATTTCTTCCCTGGATTATTTTTGGGGTGTTGTATTTCATAATTTTTTATAGATTTTGGATACTAACCCTTTATCTGATATGTCATTTGCAAATATCTTCTCCCATTCCACCAGTTGCCTTCCAGTTTGATTAATCATTTCCTTCACTGTGCACATCTTTTTATTTTGATGAATTCCAAATCATTTTTGTTTTTGTTTCCCTTGCCTCACCAGACATGTTAAGTAAGATGTTACTGCAGCTGAGCTCAAAGAGGTTTTTGCCTGCTTTCTTCTCTATATTTTGATGGCATTCTGTCTTCCTGTCAAAGAATAGTTGGCCATACATTTGTGGGTATAAACCTATTTCTTGGGACTCAATTCTGTTCCATTGTCCTATGTGTCTGTTTTTGTGCCAGTACCATACTGTCTTGATAATTACACCTTTGTAATACACCTTGAAGTCCCGGATTTGTGATGCCTCCAGCTTTGTTTTTTTTTTTTTCAGGATTGCTTTGAATAATTGGGGTGTTTTCCCGTTCCATACAAATATTGTGATTGTGTTTTTTAATTTATTTTTGAGAGGGGGGGAGGGAGAGGGGGAGAAAGAGAGAGAGAGAGAGAGAGAGAGAGAGAGAGCGAGCATGAGCAGGGGAGGGTCAGAGAGAGAGGAAGACACAGAATCTGAAGACAGTCTCCAGGCTCTGAGCTAGCTGTCAGCACAGAGTCTGATGTGGGATTCAAACCCACAAATCATGAGATAATGACCTGAGCTGAAGCCAGATGCTCAACTGACTGAAGGACCTAGGAGCCTCAAATATTGGGATTGTTTCCTCTAGCTCTGTGAAGAATGCTGGTGCTATTTTGATAGGGATTGTACTTACTGTGTATATTTCTTTGGATAATATCAACATTTTAACAATATTTGTTCTTCCAACCCAGGAATATGGAATAAATTTCCATTTTATGTGTCTTCTTCAATTTATTTTATAAGATTTTTTGTTTTAAAAATATAATTTATTGTCAATTTTTTTTCCATACAACACCCAGTTCTCATACAAACAAGTGCCCTCCGCAATGCCCATTGCCCACTTTCCCATCACCCCCATTCCCCATCAACCCTCATTTTGTTCTCATTATTTAAGAGACTCCAATGGTTTGTGTCCCTTCCAACCTGTAACAGTTTTTTCCCCATTTCCCTTCCTCATGGTCATTTGTTAAGTTTCTCATGTTATGTTCATTCATATGAGTGAAAACATGTGGTATCTGTATTTCTCTGCCTGACTCATGTCACGTCGCATAATACCCTCCAGTTCTATCCATGTTGCTACAGATGGCTAGATGTCATTGTTTCTCAAGTAGTATTCCATTGTATATATAAATCACATTTTTTTGATCCATTCATCAGTTGACGGACATTTAGACTCCTTCCATTATTTGGCTATTGTTGAAAGTGCTGCTACGAACATTGGGGTACATATGCCCCTGTGCATCAGGACTCCTGAATCTCATGGGTAAATCCCTAGCAGTGCTATTGCTGGGTGATGGGGGAGTTCTATGGATAGTTTTTTTGAACAACCTACACACTGTTTTCCAGAGCGGCTGCCCCAGTTTGCATTCCCACCAACAGTGGAGAAAGATGCCCGTTTCTCCACATCCTTGCCAGCATCTATAGTCTCTTGATTTGTTCATTTTAGCCACTCAGACAGGCTTGAGGTGGTATCTCGGTATAGTTTTGAATTGCATTTCCTTGATAATGAGTGATGCTGAGCATCGTTTCATGCATCTGTTGGCCATTTGGATGGCCCCTTTGGAGAAGTGTCTATTCATGTCTTCTTCCCATTTCTTCACTGGATTATTCATTTTTCAGGTGTGGAGTTTGGTGAGTTCCTTGTAGATTTTGGATACTAGCCCTTTATCCAACATGTTAGTTGCAACTATCTTTTGCCATTCCATCGGTTGCCTATTAGTTTTCTTGATTGTTTCCTTTCCAGTGCAGAAGCTTTGTATCTTGATGAGGTAGCAATAGTGCATTTTTGCTTTTGATTCCCTTGACTTTGGAGGTGTGTTATGGGAGAAATTGCTACAACTGAGGATAAAGAGGTTGTTTCCTGCTTTCTCCTCTAAGATTTCGATCGTTTCCTGTCTCACGTTCATGTCCTTCATCCATTTTGAGTTTATTTTTGTGCATGGTGTAAGAATTTGGTCTCCTTTCATTCTTTTCCATGTTGCTGTCCAGTTCTCCAGGAACCATGTGTTGAAGAGGCTGTCGTTTTTCCATCGGATATTCTTTACTGCTTTGTTAAAGATTAATTGGCCATATATTTGTGGGTCCAATACTGAGTCCTCTAATGTATTCCATTGGTCTATGTGCTGTTGTTGTTGTTGTTGTTTCACAAAAACCATACTATCCTAATGAATACAGCTTTGTAGTAGAGGCTAAAGACTGGGATTCTGATGTGTCCAATTTTGAATAGCTTCTTCAGTATGACATTGACTATTTGGGGTCATTTGTGATTCCATACAAATTTTATTATAGTTTGTTATAGCTTTGAGAAGAATGCTGTTGCAATTTTTTAATATATAGTCTATTGTCATTTTGGTTTCCATATAACACACAGTGTTTTACCCCTCCATGATGATCACCTCCATTTGCCATTCCCCCTCTCCATTCAGCCCTCAAAATGTTTTCTGTATTCAAGAGTCTCTCATAATTTGCCTCCTTCCCTCTCCCTAACTCTTTTTCCCCCTTCCCCTCCCCATAGTCCTCCATTAGATTCTTCCTGTTAGACCTATGAGTGAAAACATGGTATCTGTCCTTCTTCGCCTGACTTATTTTGCTTAGCATGACACCCTCGAGGTCCACCCACATTGCTAAAAATAGCCAGATTTCATTCTTTCTCACTGCCATGTAGTATTCCATTGTATATATAAACCACATCTTCTTGATCCATTCATCAGTTGATGGATATTTACTTTCTTTCCATGATTTGGCTATTGTTGACAGTGCAGCTATAAACATAGGGGTACATGTGCCCCTATGCAGCAGCACTTCTGTATCCCTTGGGTACATCCCCAGCAGTGCCACTGCTGGGTCATAAGGGAGTTCTACGGATAGTTTTTTGAGGAATCTCCACACTATTTTCCAAATCAGCTGCACCAGTTTACATTTCCACCAAGAGTGTAGGAGGGTGCCCATCTTTCCACACCCTCGCCAGCATCTATAGTCTCCTAATTTGTTCATTTTAGCCACTCTGACTGGTTTGAGGTGGAATCTCAGAGTGGTTTTGATTTGTATTTCCCTGATGATGAGTGACACTGAGCATCATTTCATGTATCTGTTGGCCATCTGGATGTCCTCTTTGGAGAAGCGTCTATTCATGTCTTCTGCCCATTTCTCCATTGAATTACTCATTTTTTGGGTGAGGAGTTTGGTTAGTTCCTTGTAAATTTTGGATACTAGCCATTATTCTATATGTTATTTGAAACTATCTTTTGTCATTCCATTGGTTGCCTAATAGTTTTCTTGTTTCCGTTGCAATGCAGAAGCTTTGTATCTTGATGAGGTCCCAGTAGTTTATTTTTGTTCTTGATTTGTCTTTGGGAATGTGTCGAGTAGGAATTGCTGCGGTTGAGGTCAAGGAGGCTGTTTCCTGATTTATCCTTTAGGGTTTTGATGGTTTCCTGTCTCTCATTCAGGCCCTTCATCTATTTTGAGTTTGTTTTTGCATAGCATATAAGAAAGTGGTCTGGTTTCATTCTTCTGCACATTGCTGTTCAGTTCCCCCAGCACAACCTGCTAAAGAGGCTGTCTTTGTTTCATTAGATATTCTTTTTTGCCATATCAAAGATTAATTGGCCATCTGGATGTCCTCTTTGGAGAAGTGTCTGTTCATGTCTTCTGCCCATTTCTTCACTGGGTTATTTGTTTTGTTGGTGTGAAGTTTACTGAGTTCCTTGTAGATTTTAGATACTAGCCCTTTATGTGATATGTCGTTTGCAACTATCTTTTCCCATTCCGTCGGTTGCCTGTTAGTTTTATTGATTGTTTCCTTTGCAGTGCAGAAGCTTTTTATCTTGATGAAGTCCCAAGAGTTCAGTTTTGCTTTCATTTCCCTTGCCTTTGGGGATGTGTCGAGTAGGAGATTGCTGCGGTGGAGGTCTAGGAGGTTTTTTCCTACTTTCTCCTCGAGGGTTTTGATGGTTTCTTGTCTCACATTCAGGTCCTTCAGCCATTTTCAGTTTATTTTTGTGTACGGTGTAAGAAAGTGGTCTAGTTTCATTCTTCTGCATGTTGCTGTCCAGGTCTCCCAGCACCACCTGCTAAAGAAGCAGTATTTTCTCCATTGGATACTCTTTCCTGCTTTGTCAAAAGTTAATTGGCCGTACATTTGTGGGCCCAGTTCTGGGTTCTCTATTCTATTCCACTGGTC
>NC_043717.1:65635273-65654814 GCF_006229205.1 Suricata suricatta | reverse complement strand
TAATTGGCCGTACATTTGTGGGCCCAGTTCTGGGTTCTCTATTCTATTCCACTGGTCTACATGTCTGTTTTTGTGCCAATACGATACTGTCTTAATGATGACAGCTTTGTAGTAGAGATTAAAGTCTGGGATTGTGATGCCTCCTGTTTTGGTTTTCTTCTTCAATATAACTTTGGCTAATCGGGGTCTTTTGTGGTTCCATACGAATTTGAGGATAGTTTGTTCCAGCTTTGAGAAGAATGTTCGTGCAATTTTGATGGGGATTGCATTGAATGTGTAGATTGCTTTGGGTAGTAATGACATTCTCACAATGTTTTTTCTTCCGATCCATGAACAGGGAATGTTTTTCCATTTCTTGGTGTCTTCTTCAATCTCTTTCATAAGTTTTCTATAGTTTTCATCATATAGGTCTCTTACATCCTTGGTTAGGTTTACTCCTAGGTATTTGATAGTTTTTCGTGCAATCGTGAATGGGATCAGTTTCTTGATTTCTCTTTCGGCTGCTTCATTTGTGGTGTATAGGAATGCAACTGATTTCTGTACATTGATTTTGTATCCTGAAACTTTACTGAATTCATTAATCAGTTCTAGAATGCTTCTGGTGGAGTCTGCCGGGTTTTCCATGGAGAGTATCATGTCATCTGCGAAAAGTGAAAGTTTGACTTCTTCCTTGCCAATTTTGATGTCTTTTATTTGAGAGCTTTCCCCTTAAGATGTTCGCTCTCACCAAAGTTGTTTTACATATTGCTCGAAGTCCTCGTATCAGCAATAAGAAAACAAAAGGAAATAAAATGCATCAAAAATGGGAAAGGTAAAGTGAAACTTTCACATTTTGCAGATGACATGATACTATACATGGAAAACCCGACATACTCCGCCAAAATCCTATTAGACTTGATCCATGAATTCAGCAAAATCACAGGGTCATATTCAAATTACAGAAATTAGTTGCATTTTTATACACCAATAATGTATCAATAGAAAGAGAAATCAAGAAAATGATCCCATTCACTTCCCCACGAAAAACCAAAAAATACCTATGAATAAACCTAACCAAAAATGTAAAAGATATATATGATGAAAACTATAGAAAATGTATGAAAGAAGTTCAAGAAGACACCAAAAAATGGAAAAACATTCTGTGCTCATGGATCAGAAGAATAAACATTGTTAAAACGTCATTATTACCCAAAGTGATTCACTCATTCAATGCAATCCCAATCAAAATTCACTAGCATTCTTCTCAAAACTAGAGCAAACTATCTTAAAATTCAATGGACACACACACACACACACACACACACACACACACACACACCAAATAGGCAAAGTAATATTGAAGAAGAAAACGAAAATGGGAGGCATCATCATCCCAGACTTTAGCCTCTACTACAAAACTATTATCATCAAGACAGTATGGTATCGTCACAAAAACAGACACATAGACCAATGGAATAGAATAGAGAACCCAGTACTGGACCCACAATTGCATGGCCAATCAATCTTTGACAAAGCAGGAATGAGTATCCAGTGGGAAAAAGACAGCCTCTTGAACAGGTGGTGCTGAGAGAACTGGACAGCAATATGCAGCCAAATGAAACTAGACCACTTCCTTACACCATACACAAAAATAAACTCAAAATGGGTTAAAGACCTGAATGTGAGACAGGAAACCATCCAAACCTTAGAGGAGAAAGCAGGAAACAACCTCTATGACCTCAATTGTAGCAATTTCCTACTCAACACATCCCCAAAGACAAAGGAATCAAGAGCAAAAGTGAACTATTGGGAACCCATCAAGATTAAAAGTTTCTGTGCAAAGGAGACAACCAATAAAACTAACAGAAAACTGATGAAATGGGAAAAGATAGTTGCAAATGACATATCAGATAAAGGCCTAGTATCCAAAATCTACAAGAAAGTCACCAAACTCCACACCCAAAAAACATATAATCCAGTGATGAAATGGGCAGAAGACATGAAAGTTCCCTTCTCCAAAGAAGACATCTAGATGGCCAACAGACACATAAAAAGATTCTTAATGTCACTCATCATCAGGGTAATACAAATCAAAACCACGCTGAGATTCCACCTCATGCTGTCAGAGTTGCTAAAATGAATAAATGAGGAGAATATAGATGCTGGTGAGGATGTGGAGAAACGGGCATCCTCCTACACTGTTGGTGGGAACGTAAACTGGTGCAGCAGCTCTGGAAAACAGTATGGAGGATCCTCAAAAAACTATCAATAGAACTCCCTTTGACCCAACAATAGCACTGCTAGGGATTTATCCAAGGGATACAGAAGTGCTGATGCATAGGGGCACATGTACTGCAATGTTCACAGCCGCACTGTCCACAGTAGCCAAATCATGGAAAAAGCCTAAATGTCCATCATCTGATGAATGGATCAAGAAGATGCGGTATATATATATATATATATATATATATATATATATATATATATATATACATACATACAATGGAGTATTACATGGCAATGAGAAAGAATAAAATATGGCCATTTGCAGGAAAGCAGATGTCAAGGGTGTCATGCTAGGCAAAATAAGTCAGGCAGAGAAGGACAGATGCCATATGTTTGCACTCATAGTTCTGACAGGAGAACAGGAGAAACCTAATGGAGGACCAGGAGGAGGGGAAGAGGGAAAGAGCGTTGGGGAGAGAGAGGGATGCAAAACTTGAGAGACTATTGAATACTGAAAATGAACTGAGGGTTGAAGTGGGGGGAAGAGGAGGTGATGATGGAGGGGGGCACTTGTGGGGAAGAGCACTGGGTGTTGTATGGAAACTAATGTGAAAATAAACTACTTTAAAAAAAAAGTCCCCTCAACACAAAATGACCTCTTAATTGACTAATTTAAAAATATTTCCCAGGGGTGCCTGGATGACTCAGTTGGTTAAGCGTCCAACTTCATCTCAGGTCATGATCTCATGATCCATGAGTTCAAGCCCTTCATTGGGCTCTTTGCTGACAGCTCAGAGCCTGGAGCCTGCTTCCAATTCTGTGTCTCCTCTTTCTGTCCTCCCCCACTCAATTTTTATCTCTCTCCCTCAAAAATAAATAAATATTAAAAAAATTTTTTAAATATTTCCCATAGCCATACACATATATTTTTTCGGGTGGCTTTTTAGAACTTGATTGTGTCAGGTAGCTTCCAGATCTGGTTTATTTTTAATTAAGAATCAATTTTGAAAAACAAAAGAAATAATTTTGTTTCCACAGTTTCTTTCCAAAATTATGGTCTTTAAGTCCAAATGAAAAGTGTGCTTGAATGATTTTCACATTTCAGAAAATTGTTGGCATAATATAGCTCTCATCTTCATTTTCATTAACATTGAATATAATATTCTGTCTGTTCATTAAAAAATGACAGGAACAGTTTATGTGGTATATGAAAAGGATGTTATATAGCAGTAAATATGGCCTGATTCACATTTGGCAACTGAATTTGACTAAAAAAGTTCAACTATATTATCCAGTCAGATTTAAGTAAATAAAATCAGCTCTTAGAGGCTTGGTTAAATAGCCAAAAGTTTACACAAGTGACTTTGTCTCTTCATTGCAAATCACAATCCATAATAAGTACAATGAATTGATAAAATATTATTCAATGTAAATTCTACTTATGGATTTTCTAAATGAAATACATAGTGTGGATTTCAGATGCATGATATAGAACTAAACTGTCCCTGATTTAAAACAATAAAAAATTTGTTAAATTTTGAATGATGTCTCATGTCTTATCTTTGAATAGTAATTTCCGTGGTATCAGCATATGAGTCAGTAATATTTTTAAGTTGCAATTCAAGACTGAAACACAACCGTCAGAGGGGTTCACTCCAAGGGAGCACCCATTTTAATTCCTTTCCCAGTGTGGACATGTTCTTTGACTTTGAAAAAATGTCATTTAAAACAGTACCAATAGAGCCTCAGCTGAACACAAAACTTTTCACATACACATAACCATCTGGACCAGCATGACATAGTGACATCTTCCCCTTCATGCCACTGGACCCAAGATATATGTCCAGGTTCAAAAGTCATGTGATAGGCCAGTTATGTCAAGGTATTTTTCAATAAAGCATTCAGGAAACATAAAAATAAAAAAGGCAGAAACAAATTATATTCTGTATAGTAATAACCTTGTCATATATCTCAAATAAGAAAACTGTTGTATAAAGTGCCATTTTATTAAGTGTAACTCAGCATTCATGATTTCATCATTCTGGTAGTTCTCAGAGGGTACAAAGTAGCCAGTAGTCCAATAATCAGTATGCACACCCAGAGCAGGAGAGTGTGAAAATTATGGAAAACTGAGGAAAGAAGGTAAAAATACATAAAGAAATGAATTCACCTATAGAAAGCAAACAGCTCTACCATCCCAGTCACTCTATAAATGTCCTTTCGATTTACATAAGTTACATTTATCATACAGATTAACCTTAAATTATTTGTTTAATTTTCTGTTTAAACTTGGGTGTCTTTACCTCTGTGTATGTGTATATACATACATACATACAGAAACAAAATCCTATTATATATACTTGAATAAAAAAAGTGCTTGATTTAAGTCTGTTAGTAGAGGGTCAATTGAGTCAAGGAAAAATATTAATACATGACCTCCAATCTACCATGGCAAACCTATAAAAATTATATCTGGGGAAAGGTCTTGAGAACTGATTGCATTGAGCATAAGGAAACCAACACAGACACCCATATTCGCAATTCTATGTATACATTGGAAGAACCAATTTAACTTTGAGATTAAAAAATAGAATTTGCTATGGGATTTTGTTGTGTCTTCAGTAGGAATACAAATAAATCTGTGATTAGAGCTGGAAAGATACGGATAATTCCTTGTTACCTCTATATATGAGTGATTTAAAAAAAATGGTAGTTCAAACCAAAATCTGGGTCAATATATGGACTTTTTGTTTGTCATCTCAAAATATTCAGCTAGAATTACACTTCCATATAATGGAATAGTGACTTGACTTATTTACCCTATTGCCTTAAACAACTAAAAGTCAAGCAAAATATTTAAATAATGATTTAAACATAAGATAAAACACAGTGAAGAATTAATTATTTCTGAAAGGAAAGAGAAAAATGAGCTAAGTCCTATGATTATCATGGGTTACTGTATGGATGGTTTCTAGGAAATGGCACAGGGAGGGGTAACACAAACAGAGACTGATAGTTTCTCAAGGCTGAAACAAAATTTAGCATTCAGAAAATCAAGGAGGGTGACATGGGTTGTTCCCTCAGTTAAACGTCCAACTTTGGCCCAGATCATGATCTTACTGTTCATTGGTTCAAGCCCCGTGTCAGGTTCTGTGCTGACAGCTCAGAGCCTGGAGCCTTCTTCGGATTCTGTGTCACCCTCTCTTTCTGCCTCTCCCTTGATCTTGTTAAGTCTCTCTCTCTTTCTCTCTCACTCAAAAATAAATAATAAAAAATTAAAAAATTAAAAACATCAAGGAAATTAGAATCCATAGGGAAGAGTACCATAAAGGAGAGAGCTGCTAAGAAAGAGAAGTTTCTAAATATTTATATAAGGTTGCTCTTGAGTTTTCAGCTTGAGTTTTCACGTGTGTGTCAGGAAACTACTGATCAAGGGGAACACCACCCAAACGGAGAAAGCACAAAAGTCACCAGAACTCATATAAAGCTGGCATAGTCATGTTTCATTAAGACAGAGTGGTAAGTTCTTCTAAAATTTGGAAAATCAAATGGAATTCTCAGATAGTTTCTTCATCAGACATGGGGTCAAATTAGCCCTAAGGTGAAAGCTATCTGAACCTTCTTGACACAGATTAATAGCAAGATACAAAAGAACCAAGGTAACCTATCTGCATTCCAGAACAAAGTTCTAAATTTATTTAAAGAAATACCAAAATTCTGGCACCAATGATGTAAATTTCACAATGTCTAGCATCCAATCAAAACTTAGCAAACATGCCAAGAAGCAGGAAAAGAGGATTTTTAATGCTAAAAATAATCAATGCAAGGGGAAAAAAGACCAAAAGTGAGTCAAACTAACTAGAAAAAGATATTAAATAACCATTATAAATATAGGACATATGTTCAAGAAGATAAAGAAAGCATACACATAATAAAGATGAAAGTGAAAGATACAAAAATGACCCAAACTGAGCTTCTAGAGATTAAAAAAAATATGTTCTGAATTGAAAAACACACTTAATGGTATTAATAGTTCATTAGACACTACAAAAGAATAAGTGAAGATATTAGTTGTAGATGTTGAAGATATTTGGTAGTAGAAACTACCAAAACTGAAAAACAGAGATGAAAAATAACTTCAAGAAAAATCCCCACGCCCTCAGGAAGCTGTGGAACAGTATCTTCTATGACAAAGAAAAGATTGTCTATTCTTACCACTTTTATTAAACATTATACTCGAGGTTTTCACTAGTATAAAAATGAAAGAAAAAGAAGTAAAAGGCACACAGATTGGAAAGAAAAAACCAAAATCGTGGTTATCCACATATGTCATGGTCATCAATGTAGAAAACCATAAGGCATATATAAAAATAATTAAGATGTAGACATATATTTTGGGGGGCCACCAAACAAACCACTATACATAATGTTTCAGTTTCTTTTAAAATGTAAGCAAACACCTACTAACTGATTCAGTCATCCCATTCCTAGGTATTTCTAAGAGACAACACAAGTTCACATAAAGATCTGTACACGGATGTACATTGTAGTACAGAAGGAAAAAAATGAAAAAGGAAAGAAGGAAATGAAAAGAAAAGGAGAGAGAGAGAGAGAGAGGGAGGGAGGGAGAGAGAGAGAGAGAGAGAGAGAGAGAGAGAGAGAGAGAGAGAGAGAGAGAGAAAGGAAAACAGCCCATACAAATTTCCATCAACATGTGAATGGATAAACCCTTATGGTATATCCATATAGTGAAATACTACTCAGTAGCTAAAGCAACAACAGAGAATAATATTAAATAATTATGTTGAAACCAGAAGTCACACAAAAACTGTACATACTGTATGAAGTCATTTATTTAAAATTTTAGAAAATTTAAACTAATCTATATGGACCAAAACCAGATCAGGGGTGACCGGTAGATGGTGAAGCAAGGAGAGAAGGATTTCAAAGAGGCACAAGAACATTTTGGATATATTTGTACATCATCTTGATTGTAGTGATAGTTTCATGGGTGTATACATAAGACAAAACTCATCAGATTCTTGGGGGTATTATGCTAAGTGAAGTAAGTCATACAGTGAAAGAAATACCATATGATTTTATTTGTAAGTAGTAAAAACAGTTAAATAAATAAATAAATAAATAAATAAATAAACAAACAAACAAAAAGCAGAATCAGACTTATAAATACAGAGAACAAACTGATGATTGCCAGAGGGAAACTTGTGGGGGATTGAGCAAAATGGGTGACGGAGAGTGGGTAATATAGGTTTCTAACTGTGGAATGAATAAGCCAAGGGAATGAAAGTCACAGCATAAAAAATATAGTCAACAATATTGTAAGCAGTGTGGTGGGACAGAAGGTAGTTACACTTGTGGTGAACATAGCATAATGTACAGACTTTTTGAATCACTACATTGTATACCTGAAACTATTGTAACATTGTGTGGCAATTACTCAAAAATTAAAAATATTCATCAATTTGTACATTTTAATACTTATGACTTATTTTACATACTTTAATAAAGCTGTAAAGATAAAAATTAGAAGTTTTAATTATAATTCTATATTACTGCGGTCAAACTACCCTCCTAAGCTATGAATCAAAGGGATAATACATGTTGATTTGGTTTTGTCATTAAAGAATATCTACTACATTCCTCTTCTTTCAGAGTCATTCAGATATTAGTCTCAATGATTAGACTATTGGCCTCACTCAGTTCTTTGAAACCCTAATCCTATTCTTTCTCTGCTGGCTTTTCATTCAACACTGGATATAGATATTATTTCATTCATATCTGCTGTATTCAAGGCTAATGCTCTACGTTGAATGAGAAGCTACCAGGTTTGATTTTCGGGCAATGTCATTTTTCCCTACCCACAGATATCTTTTCCTTTGAATTTCGTCTTTTCTTCCTTTCTGCTATGAAATTCTCAGCATTCTAACAGTTACATTTAGGAAACACAATGTGGAGGATTTGCTTTAAAAAACACTGTTAAAATATTCTGACATGCCTAATTGTCTCAAGTGACAGCACATAGTAGATAATTAGATTATCTGGCTGTCCTCTTAGAAAGCACAGAAAGTTTCCCTTTAAGAGAATGAGATATTTCCCAGAGATTCAAGGAGGAGAAGCACAGATATGGCACAATATAGAAGCAGTGGTGGGTAGAGGAAGATTGCCTTGGGAATACAAATGGGTCATTGAAAGGTCTGGGCCTCAGGGTTGTTTAGATAGAGGGAGGCTCTTGCCAAAGGAAAATTGTACACTATTCATCAATCTGCCTAAAGCAGGTCTTAATAATATCTTTTTTTTTTCTTTTTGAGAGAGAGCTGAAGAAAATTACAGCAGAAAATAGTACTAGCTCAAAATACCAACAGCAATGAGGATGGCCCAATAGCTTCTGAAGCTATATCTTTTTTTTATTTTGCTATATAACTTGCATATGGATTGTGCATACATATTTGTCTCTTTGAATTTCTGGACTGAGGAGCTAAGAGAATGAATTGAATACATATAATTCTAAGGAAAAAGACTATAGTCTTCTATTTGTATAGATTCTCCATATATGCATGTCCCTCAACATCAAAATTTAATAAATATTTGGAGAATGATTTTTGTATGTCTTAAGCTCAAATGTTTTTCTGTTTATATATTCATTACTATGCAGGTATATATATTTGTTTTTTTCGACTTTTATTGAGATAAAACTGATATAAGAACTACATAAGCTTAAGATATACAGTATAATGATTTTATTTACAAATACTGTATTGTGAAATCATTACCACAGTAAGATTAGTTAAAATCCATTATATCATACAGATTTTTAAAAAAGGAAAAGGAATTTTTTCCTTGTGATAAAAACTCCTAGAATTTACTCTCTGAAAAACGTTTAAATATACCATAGAGCAGTGTTAACTACAGTCATCATTTGTACATTATATTCCACCTACTTTAGTATAGTATAACTGGAAGTTTATATATTATGAAAACCTTCCTCAAATTTCTCCTCCCTCCCCCTCATACCTCTGGTAAACACAAATATGATCTCTTTTTCGTGGTTTGTTTTTTAATAGACTCCACATATAAGTGGGGTCATACAGTATTTGTCTTTCTCTGAGGCATTAACAGTATGTTTAATTTTTCAAGGAAGCTGCATACTGTTTTCCATAGTGGCTGAGAAACATATATTTGTAACTCCATATAAGTAAATTGAACTTGGGTCTAAGGATCATATCCATGGGATAATGAAGAAAAGGCTCAGCTTACTTGAAAAGCTGCAAGGTGGCTGCACAGAGACATCCTGAAACTCATGTTCTCCCACAGACACACCAAATGCATGCTATATATGGATTATAGTTTTCTGAAAGATATCTGAAAACTAGATGAACTAATTCTCTGCAACAAAGGAAAAAAGGACGACATTGAGATGAGCAGGAGAAGCAGATACAGTCTTGCCCAAAACTCCACCCTTGAGAGCACCACACATTTTGGAGGGATATCATCAGCCTGGTACTTCTGAAAGAGTATTGGGTTGGTGCCCAACATCAGGCACCTCAATTCATTGGATATGCACCTAAGGGAAAAGCCCCCAACATGTCTGGCTTAGGAAACCAATGGGGCTGATATACAAGGGACTTGAAGTGCTCTAGGAAACTGAGATTCCTCTTGTGTGGAAAAGGGGCTTGTATGCAATAAGACTCTTTCTAAGACCTAGAAAAAAAAAACAATGAGTTTGAAAAGCATTTAGACAATATATGAAAAAAATTCATTTGCTAATCTAAAAACATTTTCTGGAGGGGCAGGATTCAGTCAAAACCCTGCCTAGAGATGGATACACAAGTAGACACCACTTTTGCACTGCCCACCTACCCTGCTAGCACAGGTGGGTGAGTTTTGACACAGCAGCTTCCTGCATTCTTGCAAACACAGGCAAACATAAGTGTTCACAGCACTATCTTGCTGGCTTGCTGAAGAAAGATAATGTGGGAAGTTATACCATTTGCCCACTCCCTGGATGGGGCTGGTGTTTGGGTATGGTGGCAGTATTCTCTTATGCATGCACAGACAAGGCACTAACAGCCACATTCCTGAAGCATATGGACATGCACAGTAGAAACATTTTCCCATTGCCCTTTGGAAGCTAGTGAGCATGCCCTACCCCTTACACACTTCAGCTCCCTAGCCTAAACCAGTAGGCAAACACAATCCACACAGAGGAATTCTCCTTGATCACCTGGCCTGGTGGTCAAGGAGGCTGGCATTCCTGAGCTCCATAGGAATGTAACAAAAAAAAATTTCTTGGCAGACCCCCTGCCACACACACTCCCACCCCACCTACCCACACACACACCAGGCAATGTACATACAGCAGATTGAAATACACCCCCAGTATTTCTTTGAAAAATGCCTATTAGCTTCAGCTTCAGCCTGAGGGACAGCATGTAGGCTTTCCACACATCCATAAGTGAAGGAGATGCTTCCAGGGAATATAAGCAGGGAGACAGGATCCTAGCATCCCTTGACCCCATCACAGCTTGACAAGTTGTAAAGATGCAGGTCTGATTCAGGTTTCCCTTCTGACCCTGAAGGCCAGCTAACACCACTAACATTTCTAAGGGCGGGCCTAAAAATGGAGGTTAAGACTAGTCACACCCTACATGAGGGTCCTGGTCACGCCTTTCATGAGGGTCCTGGGTCCACTCTGTAATTGGTTAAAGTTACTGTCAATGATGTGATGCTATAATGATTGGACTCCTGTACCTGTGTTATAATTTCCTGTAACTCCCCCTTCCCAAACTCATAAAAGGCCCTGCCCAGCCATGTTCAGGGCTTGCTCCACATGGATCCAGTGTGTGAGCCCGGGTTTAGGCTGGCCGGGCCTAAATTCATAATAAAGTCCTTTGCTTTTGCATGCATGATTTGGCCTCCCTGGCGGTCTCTGGTTTTTGGGAGTGATATTAAAATCTGGGTACAACAAAGTCCTCCCAGAAAAACTTACTTTAAATCCCTAATTTTTAAATTACCACGCAGGGAATACCTCCAGACCTCCTGGTCTGGAGCCCACCAGGAATTATAATTGCCACCTTACAGGACTGTGCATATGTTAATACTTTGAAAGGAACTGCATCAGGGTCTTGCTGAAATCAGCAATAAGCCTGGAACTAGGTGCTAAATAAAATTTCTACCCTTGAGGACTGACAGATCTTGGTACACCCTCAACAATAGGACCTTGTCAAGAAATCAGGAAGTTTAGGCAATTGCAAAGGTTCAAAATACAACAAAGAGTTAGGATGAAGTTGAATGAGAAGTTTCACTACCTACACAAAGCTATTCCTTCAAGACTGAGAGCAGTAGCTGTTTAACCTGATACATAGAAGCAAGCACAAATAAACAAAATGAGGAAAGAGAAATATGTTCCAAATGAAAGGAAAAGAAAACCTCAGGGAAAAAAAAGACCTTAATGATATGTAGATAAGTAACCTAACTGATAAAGAATTCAAAGTAATGGTCATAAGGATGCTCATCAAACTCAGGAGAAGAAAACAAACACAGTAAAATTTTCAACAAGGAGAAAATGTAAGAAACTACCAAACAGAAGTCACAGAACTGAGGAATGCAATAACTCAACTGAATACACACTAGAAGGGCTCAACAGCAGACTGGATGAAGCAGAAGAATGGATCAGAAAAGCATAAGATAAAGAAATGAAATGAAACATCCAAACAGCTGCAAAAAGTGAACTTGAAAAAATGAATTTAACTTAAGGGACCACAGGACATCAAGTATAATAACATTTACATTATATTGATGCCAGAAATAAAAGGAGAAAAAGTAGAAAAATTTTTGAAGAAATGATGGCTGAAAATGTCCCTTGTTCTAGGGAAGTAAGCAGACAGCTAGGTCCAGGAAAACCAGTGTGTGTGTGTGTGTGTGTGTGTGTGTGTGTCACTAAGTATGACACCATCAAGGTCCATCCAATTTGCTACAAATGGCCAGATTTCATTCTTTCTCATTGTCATATAGTACTCCATTATGTATATATACCATATCTTCTGATCCATTCATCAGTTGATGGACATTTATGCTCTTCCCATGATTTGGCTATTGTAGAAAGTGCTGCTATGAACACTGGTGTACATGTGCTCCTATGCATCAGCATTTCTGTATCCTATGGGTAAATCCCTAGCAGTGCTATTGCTGTCATAGGTGAGTTCTATTGATTGGTTTTTGAGGAAACTCCATACTGTTTTCCAGAGCAGCTGCACCAGTTAACATTCCCACCAACAGTGTAGGAAGGTGCCCATTTCTCCACATCCTTGCCAGCATCTATAGTCTCTTGATTTGTTCATTTTAACCACTCTGACTGGTGTGAGGTGGAATCTGTTTGGTTTTGATTTGTATTTCCCTGATGATGAGTGACACGGAACATTGTTTCAGGTGCCTGTTGGCCATCTAAATGTCCTCTTTGGAGACGTGTCTGTTCAGATCTTCTGCCCATTTCTTCACTGGATTATTCGTTTTTCAGGTATGGAGTTTAGTGAGTTCCTTGTAGATCTTGGATAGTAGCCCTTTATCTGATATACCATTTGCCACTATCTTTTCTTCCCATTCTGTCGGTTGCCTATTAGTTTTCTTGATTGTTTCCTTTGCAATGCAGAAGCTTTTTATCTTGATGAGGTCCCAATAGTTTATTTTTGTTCTTGATTCCCTTGCCTTTGTGGATGTGTCCAGGAGGAATTTGCTGCGACTGAGGTCAAGGAGGCCGTTTCCTGCTTTCTCTTCTAGGGTTTTTATGGTTTCCTGTTTCACATTCAGATCCTTTATCCATTTTGAGTTTATTTTTGTGTATGGTGTAAGAAAGTGGTCTAATTTCATTTTTCTACATTTTGCTGTCCAGCTCTCCCAACACCATCTGTTGAAGAGGCTATCGTTTTTCCATTGGATACTCTTTCCTGTTTTGTCAAAGATTAGTTGGCGATACATTGGGCTCTCTATTCTATTCCATTCTATTCTATTCCATTAGTCCATGTGTCTGTTTTTGTGCCAATACCATACTGTCTTGATGATGACAGCTTTGTAAGAGAGGCTAAAGTCTGGGATTGTGATGCCTCCCGTATTGGTTTTCTTCTTCAATATTACTTTGGCTTTTGGGGGGGGGGTTTGGTTCCATACGAATTTTAAGATAGATTGTTAGATTTTTCTGGCTTTGAGAAGAATGCTGGTACAATTTTGATGGGGATTGCATTGAATGTGTAAAATGCTTTGGGTAAAAAAGACATTTTAACAATATTTATTTTTCAGATCCATGAGCAAGGAATGTTTTCCCATTTCTTTGTGTCTTCTTCAATTTCTTTCATAAGTCTTCTACAGTTTTCAGCATACAGGTCTTTTACATCTTTGGTTAGGTTTATTCCTAGGTATTTTATGGTTTTTCATGCAATTGTAAATGGATCAGTTTTTTTTTTTATATATCACTTTCAGTTTCTTCATTTTTGGTGTAGAAGAATGCTACTGACTTCTGTACATTGATTTTGTACCCTGCAACATTGCTGAATTTATTGATCAGTTCTAGAAGGCTTCTGGTAGAGTCGATTGGATTTTCCATGTAGAGTATCATGTCGTCTGCGAAAAGTGAAAGTTTGACTTCTTCTTTGCGAATTCTGATGCTTTTTATTTCCTTGTGTTGTCTGATTGCTGATTCTAGGACTTCCAACACTGTGTTAAACAATAGTGGTGAGAGTGGACATCCCTGTCATGTCCCTGATTTCAGGGGGAAAGCTGTCAGTTTTTCCCCAATGAGGATAACATTGGCTATGGGCTTTTTGTAAATGGCTTTTATGATGTTTAGTATGTTTCTTCTATTTCGACTTTATCGTGGGTTTTTATTAAGAACGGAGGATGTACTTTGTCAAATGCCTTTTCTGCATCTATCGACAGAATCTTTTTTTTTTATTTTCTTTTGTTACTGTGATGTATCACATTGATGATTTTGCAAATATTTAACCAGCCTTGTTACCGAAGAATGAATCTCACTTGATCATAATGGATATTTTTTATATGCTGTTGAATTCTATTTGCCAGTATCTTGTTGAGTATTTGTGCATCCATATTCATTAAGGATATTGGCCTGTAGTTCTACTTTTTTGTTGAGTCTCTGCCTGGCTTAGGAAACAAAGTGATATATGCTTCATAGAATGAGTCTGGAAGTCTTCCTTCTATTTCTATTTTTTGAAGTAACTTGAGAAGCATGGGTGTTAACTCTACCTGAAATGTCCAGTAGAATTCCCCTGGGAATCCATCCGGCACTGGACTTTTATTCATTGGGAGATTTTTGATAACGGATTCGGTTTCTACACTGGTTATAGGTTTCTTCAGATTTTTTATTTCTTCCTGTTTAAATTTTGGTAGTGGATGTCCATTTAGGAATGTGTCCATTTCTTCTAGATTGTCCAGTTTTTTGGCATATAATTTTTCATAGTAATCTCTGATTTTTGCTTGTATTTCTGAAGGATCTGTTGTAATAGATCCATTTTCCTTCATGATGTTTCTATTTGAGTGTTCTCTCTTTTCTTTCTGAGGAGCCTGGCTAGAGGTTTATCAATTTTGCTAATTTTCTCAAAAAACCAACTCTTGGATTCATTGATCTATTCAATTGTTTTTGTGGATTCTATCTTTTTTTAATTCTGCACTGTTAGGTTTTGAGTTTTCTCTTTTTCTAGTTTGTAGAAATAGGCCTGGATTGCAATGAACTTTCCTCTTTAGCCTGCATTTGCTGCATCTCACAGAGTTTGGATTGCTGTATTTTCCTTTTCATTTGTTTCCATATATTCCAAATTTTTAAATTTCCTTTCTAATTGCCTGGTTCACCCAGTCATTCTTCAGTAGGGTAGTTTTTAACCTCCACATTTTTGGACGTTTTCCAGACTTCTTCCTGTGGTTGATTTCAAGTTTCAAAGCCTTGTGATCTGAAAGTGTGCATGGGATTATCTTAATTTTTTTGTATTTATGGAGTGCTAGTTTATGACCCAGTATGTGATCAATCTTGGTAATTGTAGAATTCATGTTTGTAGTGATGTCTCATACTGAACACATACTGGGCCATGTGCACTCGAGAAGAAAGTGAATTCCCTAGCTTCAGATTGCAGAGTTCTAAGTAAATCTATTAATTGCATCTGTTCCAGTGTGCCATTCAGGTCCATTGTTTCATTAGTGATTTTTTTGTCTGGTTGACCTATGGATTGTTTTAAGTGGGGTATTCAGTCCCCTGCAATTAGCAGATTCTTATCAATAAGATTGCTTCTGTTTGTGTTTAGTTATTTTATGTATTTGGGAGGTTCCAAATTTTGCATATAAATGTTTATAATTGTTAGCTCTTCGTGATGTAGAGACCCTGTAATTATTAAATAATGTCCTTCTTCATCTTTTGTTACTGTTTTTACTTTAAAGTCCAGTTTGTCTGATAGAAGTATGACTACTCCAGCTTTCTTTTGGTGTCCAGTCACATGATAGATGTTCTTCCATCCCCTTACTTTCAATCTGGAGGTGTCTTCAGGTCTAAGGTGAGTCTCCTGTAGACAGAAAATTGATGGATTTTGGGTTTTGATCCATTCTGCTACCCTGTGTAATTTGACTGGAGCATTCATTCCGTTTACATTCAGTGTTATTATTGAAACATGTGGGTTTAGATTCATTTTGTTCTGTGTAGAGTTCATGTTTGTAGTGATGTCTCTGGTACCTTGTATTCCTTGCTACATTTCCCTCATAGAGTCCCTCTTAGGATTTCTTGTAGGGTTGATTTGGTGGTGATTAATTCTGTCAACTTTTGTTTATTTGGGAAAAACTTTATCTTTTCTATTTTGAATGACAGACTCGCTGGATAAAGAATTCTTGGTTGCATATTCTTTCTGTTCATCACACTGAAGATTTCCTGCCATTCCTTCCTGGCCAGCCAAGTTTCATTAGATAGTTCTGTAACCACTCTGATAGGTTTCTCTTTGTATGTTAGGGGTTTTTTCTCCCTAGCTGCTTTCAGAATTCTCTTTGTCTTTATATTTTGCCAGTTTCACTATGATATATCATGCTGAATGTCGGTTTATGTTATGTCTTAGAGGTGTTCGATATTCCTCTTGAATTTCAATGTTTTTCTCTTTCCCTAGATTGTGGAAATTTTCATGTCTAATTAGGTCCATCACCCCTTTGGGACCTTTTTCTCTTTCTTGCTCTTCAGGAACTCCTATGATATGGATATTGTTCCATTTAATTGTATCACTCAGGTCTCTGATTTTCCTTTCATGCTCCTGATTCATTTTCTGTCTCTTTTTCTTGGCCTCCTCTTT
The DNA here is from genome assembly GCF_006229205.1 of Suricata suricatta. NCBI lineage: Eukaryota > Metazoa > Chordata > Mammalia > Carnivora > Herpestidae > Suricata > Suricata suricatta. Next base: position 65,638,264 of record NC_043717.1, on the reverse strand, counting down.
TGCTATAACCGTGTCTTCTAATTCACTTATTCTCCTCTCTGCTTCTTCAATCCGTGCATTGGCAGCCTCCGTCTTATTATTCACCTCATTTATAGACTTTTCTAACTTGTCACAGCCATTTTGAAGGTTCCTTGTCTTCATATCAATATCTTCTAGGCTTGAAAAAAGCATAGAAGCTGTCAGATGCCCAGCGATTAATTTTATGATAATTGTTCTAAATTCTTATTCAGTTCTTTTGCTTGTTTCTCTTTTGAGCAGTTCTGTCGCTGTGATTTCTTCCTGGAATTACTTTAGAGGAGATTTCTTTCACTTCGTCATTTTGGCTAGCTTTCTGTCTCTTGTCTCCACTGTGCACCTGTTAGTATGGCTCTATTAAAGGAGGCTCTTTGACTGTCCAGGGCCTGTCGTTTCAGGAGATGTTCTTTTAATGGTGAATCTCAGTTTTTCTTGCTGTGCTTATACTAATATATTTTCCTTACTTGGTGATATTTGAGACTTTCCACTATGTGTGTTTTGGCCTGTTTTTTTGAGGCAGCCCTGAAAAGGAAAACAGACAAACACACAGGGAACAGAAGCATGCAAATGCACTGACAGATCCGGTAAACAAGCAAACCAAATGGGAACGGATAAAAGGGAGCAGGCATGAAAAGAAAGGATAGGAAAGGAGAAATAAGGAAGAAAAAAATGGAGGCACAGAGATAGCCAGAGATAAAGGACTGTCTGAAAGCCTAAAACCTGTGGAGGACAAAGATAAGAATGAGATAAGTGAAAAATATCTGGACGGTAAGGGTTGATCTAATCACAGCAATGTTAAATGTTGGTCTTTCCCAGACTGCAGGAGGAATAGGAAGAGAAGGATCAAATATGGAAATAGAAAAGAGAAAACAAAGGAAAAATTATGGAAGCTTAAAAATTAAGAATAATTAGGATAGAAAAAATTGAAAGAAAAAAAATAAAAAATAGCACAACAAGAAGAATCCAGCTCTCCAGCGGGGATGGGCATGGTTCGATGTAAGTAGGTGGGTCTCCAGGCCTGGGTTCGGTGGCCCACCTTAGTAAATGCATGGAGAAGAATGGCAGGGCGTCAAGTCCCTCTGAGACCATGTATTGCCAGCCACTCTCTTGAGTCCAGTCTCCCCGTGCCATGGGTGGGACACATTGTTTCGGCTTTCTAAGGTCTTCTAGGCCTTCAAATCCCTTTAATATTTCTGCCACGGTTAAAGTAACCTCTGGTAGCCAGGCTGCTTTCTGTTCAGGGTTGTGCAGGGGGATTGGGAAGCCAGTGCTTCCCTGGCTTCACCAGAGGTCTGAGGCGGCTGGGGCCACAGGCTCTCGAGGCTGCTGAGGGGATCAGTTGTGCATGGTGTTGTGCAGCCTCTGGACTCGTGCTCTCTGTGGCCCAGGAATAAGTCTCTGGGCACTCTCTTTCCATCTCTCTCTTGAGCTGGTGCCCCCTCCCTTAGTCTCTAGGCTCGATCTCACTCACAGCCATCCGTGGGGCTATTATCAGTGTGCACACCGCTGTTCCTGGAGATTAGAACATTGTGGCTTTTAAATCCTCTCAGTTGGATGCTTGCAGGTGTACGGAGATATCAATGTTCCCTACTTCTCCGCTATCTTGCCAGGATCCCTATGAATATTTAATTTAAATGAACTTGTTCTAACCAATTAAATAACAGAGTAGCTAAATGGTCTTTTTAAAAAAAAGATTTATTTATATACTGCCTACAGGAGACATACTTCACAAGTAAAGACACACACAGACTGAAAGTAAAAGGATGGCTAAAGATACTCCATGCAAATGGAAATGAAAAGAAAACTGGTGTCAACATGCTCATATCACATGAAGTAGACTTAAAAGCAAAGACTGTAGCAAAAGACAAAATACAGTACTACATAATGGTAAAGGTATTAATGCCACAAGAAGATAAAATGTTTATAAGTATTTAAGCACCCAATATAGTAGCACCTAAATACATAGAGCAAATATTAACAGACCTTAAAGGAGAAATTGATAGCAATACAAAAATAATGGTGGGTTTTAACACCCCACTTACACCAATTGATAGATTATCCAGACAGGAAATGAGTAAGGAAATATGGGCCTCAAACAGCACATTAAATCAGATGAACTTAATAGATGCATACAAAATATTCCATCAAAAATAACAAAATACACATTCTTCTCATGTGTACATGAACCAATCTCCAGGATAGATCACATCTTAGGACATAAAATAAGTCTCAATAAATTCAAGAAGATTGAAATCATATCAAGCACCTTTTCCAATTACAATGTTATAAAACTAGAAATCAGTTACAAGAAGAAAACTAGGAAAACTAAAAATATGCAGAGATTATACATGTTATTGCACAACCACTGGGTCATAGAATTCAAAGAGGAAATTTTAAAAAATACCTAGAGACCAATGAAAACAGAAATATGACATACAGAAATCTATAGGATGTAGCAAAAACAGTTCTAGGAAGGAAGTTCATAACAATACAGATCTATGTTAAGAATTAAGAGAAATCTCAAATAATTTAAGTTTACACCTAAAGGAATGAGACAAAGATGAATAAATGAAGCTTTTGGTAAGTAGAAGTAAGTAAGTAATAAAAGCCAAAGCAAAAATAAATGAAATACAGACTAAAAAGACAAAAGAAAAGATCAGTGGAACTAAGAGTTGGTTCTTTTAAAAGATAAACAAAGTTGACAAATTTTAGATATTCCTAGTGTAATCACAACAAAAAAATAGATGTAGTGCTCTCATTGTTTCATGCTTCTGTCTAGTTCACTACAAATTACATTGACTTGTGGTTATAATTCCAGCACATTTAAATTGCAACATGTACTACCATACATACATGTTACTTATTTTTAATTACCAGTAAATATCCATATAAAAATACAAAATGAGAGCCGTGCACTGAGGCAGCAGGGAGGCGTCACGGCGGCAGCGGCTCCGGAGCGCAGCTGGGCGGCGGCTC
>NC_043717.1:65633623-65635173 GCF_006229205.1 Suricata suricatta | reverse complement strand
TGGTTGATCTATCCATTGCTGTCAGTGGAGTATTAAAGTCCCCTGCACATTTTTGTCAATAGGATTGTTTCTTTCTGTGATTAGTTGCTTTATGTATTTGGGTGCTCCCAAGTTAGGCGCATAGATATTTATAATTGTTAGCTCTTCCTGATGGAGAGATCCTGTAATTATTATATAATGTCCTTCTTCATCTCTTGTTACTGCCTTTACTTTAAAGTCCAGTTTGTCTGATATTAGTATGGCTACTCCAGCTTTCGTTTGGCTTCCAGTTGCCTGATAGATACTTCTCCATCCCTTTACTTTCAACCTGTAGGTGTCTTCTGGTCGAAAATGCGTCTCCTGTAGACAGCAAATAGATGGGTTTTGTTTTTTGATCCATTCTGCTACCCTGTGTCGTTTGGTTGGAGCATTCAGTCCATTTACATTCCATGTTATTATTGAAAAATGTGGGTTTAGGGTCATTGTGTTCTCCCTAGAATTCATGTATATTGTGGTGTCTTTGGCACATTGTATTCTTTGCGATCTTTCCCTCATTGAGTTCCTCTTAGGATTTCCTGTAGGGCTGGTTTGGTGGTCATGGATTCTCTCACTTTTTGTTTATTTGGGAAAACCTTTATCTCTCCTTCTATTTTGAAAGACAGGCTTGCTGGGTAGAGGATTCTTGGCTGTAAATTTTTTCTGCTCATCACATTGAAGATTTCCTGCCATTCCTGCCTGGCCTGCCAAGTTTCATTAGATAGGAATGTAACCACTCTGATTGGTTTCCCCTTGTATGTGAGGGCCCTTTTCTCCCTAGCTGCTTTCAGAATTCTCTCTTTATCTTTATATTTTGCGAGTTTCACCATGGTATGTCATGCTGAAGGCCGATTCAATGTATGTCTTACGGGGGTTCTTTGTGCCTCTTGAATTTGAATGTCTATTTCTTTTCCCAGATTTGGGAAATTCTCAGTTATAATTTGGTCAAGTATCCCTTCAGGCCCTTTCTCTCTGTCTTCCTCTTCAGGAATTCCTGTGAGGCGGATGTTGTTCCGTTTGATTGTATCACTCAGATCTCGAATTCTCCTTTCTTGCTCCTGCATTAATTTCTCTCTTTTTTTCAGCTTCCTCTTTTGCTAGAACTATATCTTCTAATTCACCTATTCTTCTCTCTGCCTCGTCAATCCTTGAGGTGGCTGCCTCCAGTTTGTTATTCACCTCACCTATATCCTTTCTTTTTTAACTCATCAGTTGATTCTTTGATGCTTTTCTCGACCCCAGCGATTAATCCTATGACCAGCTTTTTAAATTCTTGATCTGATATGTTGTCTAGATCTGCCTTGAGCAGTTCTGTGGCTGTGACTTCCCCCTGGAAGTTCTTCAGGGGAGAGTTTCTTCGTTTTGTCATTTTTGCTAGTTTTCTGTCTCTTGTCACTTTTAGAAAGCTCGTTGTGCTCTGCGCACCTATTAATATTTCTCAGTTAAAGGAGGTTTATTGACTGTCCAGGGCCTGCCGTTTCAGGAGATATTCTCTTAATGATATCTCTCAGTTTCTCTTGTTGTGCCTGTGAGTA
>NC_043717.1:65618647-65633523 GCF_006229205.1 Suricata suricatta | reverse complement strand
ATTGAATGCTGAGAATGAACTGAGGGTTGAGGGGGAAGGGGGAGGGGGGAAAGAGGTGGTGGTGATGGTGGAGGGCACTTAAGCGGAAGAGCACTGGGTGTTGTATGGAAAACAATTTGACAATAAAATATTATGGAAAAAAGTACAAAATGATTTTAAAAAGTAGATTTTGATATTTTTTCGAGGCACAATGAAGTAGTGGATTATTTTGTTACTGAGTTAGATTGCAAAGAATCACATCTATTTTGTGCTAAAGGAATAGAATGTATGCTGACATTAGTAGAAAACATTCATCCTGATATTCCTAATTTAAAACAACAATCATAAAAATAAAATGTAAAATGGAATTTCATCATAGCAGAATTTCTTCACATAAATAAAAAGTAAAAATGACACTACTGTTGGGTATTTTTTTCAAGGAAAGTGAAAAAATTAGTTTGAAATGATATATGCACCCGTATGTTCATAGAAGTATTATGCACAGTAGCCAAGATATGGAAGCAACTCTAGTGTCCACTTATAGATGAATGGATGAAGATATGGTATGTATAGGCAGATATAAATATCGTGAAATATTACTCAGCCATAAAAAAGAATGAAATGCTGCCATTTGTAACCACATGGATAGATCTAGAGGGAACAAATTTAAGTGAAATCATTCCATCAGAGAATACAAATATCATATAATTTCACCTATATGTGAACAACAAAAAAAACAGCCAACCAACCAACCAAATAACTGACTTTTAAATACAGAGAATAAACTGGTGGTTCCCATAGTGGAGATGGGACGGGCAAAGTAGATAAGAGGGATTAAGAATTGCAACCCAAGGCACCTGGGTGGCTCAGTCAGTTAAGCATCCAACTCTTAGTTTCAGCTCCGGTCACAAAGCAAACAATTTCAAGTAGTTTTCTTTGGCTGTTGATACATCAACAGGTGTTACCAGCACTGGTCAGTTGTCATTCATTTCAGGAGGCAATGATGACTCTAAAATGACTAAAGAATCAACTTGTAGGAATAGTCTGCATAGAACAATTACAGGCAAAAACCTTTTCAAAGAAGTTGAGAAAACACGAATTCAGTAGAACCTGAAGTGGCATCTGTTAAGATGTGTCAAGTTGATGGTGGTAACAATATGCATGGAGCAGAGAAAGAGTTTGTTTAACAAATTTTCAAATATCATGGAGATGTGAAGTTTAAAGCCTATGGTTATTCTCTGTGTTGGTCATCAGTTACCATTGGGGTGTGTGTGTGTGTGTGTGCATATGTGTTGAATGCTTAAGATCTACTCTCTTAGTATATTTCTGTATGGTATACAATCTTATAGTCATCATGTTATACATTAAATACCCAGAAGTTGTTCATTTTATAAACAAAAATTTGTACTCTTTGACCAACTTCTTTCTCCCAAACCCCAATAACCACCATTCTACTCTGGTTGTATAAGTTCACTTCTTTTTTTTTTTTTTATTTGAGACTCCACAAATAAGTGAGATCATACAGTATACGTTTGACCTTATCTTTCTTATTTAATTTGGAGTAATGTCTTCCAGTTTCACCCATGGTGTCACAAATGGCAGGATCTGTTTCTTTTTTATGACTAAATAATATCCTATATATACATATCACATTTTCTTTATTGACTCATCTAGTAATGGAACTTTAACTAGTTTCTAGCTCTTGGCTATTATGACTAATGCTGTAGTGAATATGAAAATGTAATTATATCTTGAGATGCTGCTTTTAATTATTTTGGATAAGTAACAAGAAGCGAGTTGCTGGATCATATAGTAGTTTTGTCTTTAATTTTTGAAGCAACTCCATGATGTCTTCTATATCTTGACTATTGCGTGAATAAGGTACTAACTTATTTAAACCACATAAGACCTCTTTGAAATAAGTAAAATCACTTTCGTCACCTTTTACATGAGGAAATTGAGATAATAATTGAATAACATATATAAGATTATATAGTGACTATATGGTGTAGGTGGCATTGAAACCCAACTTTTTTTTTTTTACAGCATAGTCAAAGCCTTTTGATTATTTTATTATATCTACCATTAGCTGACCTCAGGTAAACCTCCTGCCTAAATAAGTTTGCACAAGAAATATATACACAATGTTATATGGCAATTATATCCGCAAAGATAAAAAAGATAGTAAAAGAAGTTTGACAACAAGGACTCCCTATATTTTAGTAGTATAAAGTGAATACTGTAACTAACTAGAACATGCTTAGAGATCAAAGGAAGATGCCAGAGACTCAGAGCTTGGGTGTCTCTGAAGCTCTGGCTGACTTGTGTTATTTTAAGTCTTGAGCAAAGACTATGACTATAACTAAAAGGAAGGGAAGTTAACACAAAAAAATCAAGATTACATAAAATTTAGTAAAATGATTCTTATTTATTTTTGTCATTGCCATATAAATACCAAAATGCTTCACATCAAAGTTTTGTAGATGACAGCCTAACAGTAAGAAGTAACTTGCCAAATTATTACTGAGGAACATTAATAATTCATGAGTGGTTGAACATTGCTTATCATAGCAGTTTATTCTGATAGGCAACTTCTTTAATTCAGAATGTTTTAAAATACAAAATTTACTGCAATTATGCATCAAGGATTCGTTCATCTTTTAGATCTGCTGAAAATCTAATTTAGCCATGGGGATCTACAGCATAGACATAACTTCAAACCGTGCACCCATTACTTCAAATAGTTAAATTGTGGATTACTTTATGTTTGAATCAAACAATAACATGAAAAACAGCGTTTTTAAGCTTATTAAAGCATTTTGAAGTTTTTTCACATATAGTTGAAAATAAGGTATTTAATTCCATAATGAAGCATAGGATTTTACCATATATTCATTCTCTATAAATATGCATTATTTGATAAATTAAAATATTTTTCTTTTATAGTATGTTGTCAAGTTGGTTTCCATATAACGCCCAGTGCTCAATCCAACAAGTGACCTCCTCAATGCCCATTACACCCCTTTCCCTCTCCCCCACCCCCGTCAGCCCTGTGTGTTCTCAGTATTCAAGAGTCTCTTGTGATTTTCCTCCTTCCCTCTCCCAACTAATTTTTCCACATTCCCTTCCCATGGTCCTCCGTTAAGTTTCTCCTATTCCACTTATGAGTGAAAATATATGGTATCTCTCCTTCAATGCCTGACTTATTTCACTTAGCATGACAACCTTGAGTTCCATTCATGTTGCACCAATGGCCAAATTTCATTCTTTCTTATTGTCATGTAGTATTCCATTGAGTAGATAAACCACATATTCTTGATCCATTCATCAGTTAATGGACATTTAGGGTCTTTCCATGATTTGGCTATTGTTGAAAGTGCTGAAATGAACATTGGGGTACAGGAGCCCCTATGCATCAGGTCATTAAAGAATATTGCTCTTGGTTCCCTACATTAAAGACTTTAGATCTACAGACCTGGGAAAAAGTGGGACATGAGCTTAAAACATTGCATGCCAAAGGAAAACCGATTCCAATTACAATATGGTCTATTTGGTCGCTTATTCACTACATGTTGGAGCCCTTGCAGACACCTGAGGCAAGTAGGGATGATGAATTTGATACTAACTTAGAAAAGGATGGCCCAAAAGAGGCAGTCCCAGGAAGTAGTAATATAAATAAACTTACCTTATAAAAAAATTCACTATGAGAAATTTCCTTTTCCTCCACCATTACAGGCAAAGAAAATGGATACTCCCGGTGTGTTGCTCCCGGTAAGGATCCTTATCACACTGACGGTGTCTTTGAGGCTATACATGAACCTTTTCCATTTGAAACTTTAAAAAGAACTTAAGCAGACAGTACAAAATTATGGTGCTTATTCACCATTCACACATGGCATTATTCAAGGCATGGCAGAAGGTAATTGTCTTATACCTACTGATTGGTCTTTGTTGGCAAAAAATGTCTTGTCGCCTAGTGAATTTTTACAATTTAAACCTGGTGGCAGGATCATGCAGAAACAGCTGCAAACTTTAATAGAGCCAACCACATCCCCACATCCTTAGATGAACTTATGGGGTTTGGTGCCTGTGCTAGAGTACAAGATCAAGCACAAATGAATGATCAAGCAGTTGAACAACAGAGACAATACTGTCTGCGTGCCCAGGAAAAGATAAAATCCAAAAGCTCAGCCAGTGCCTCTTTCCAGAGCATAATCCAAGGTGCAAAGAAGCATTATATTGATTTTACTGCTAGATTGCAGGAGGCTATTAAACGGCAGATTAATAATGTTGAGGCCGAAGATACCATCTTACAACTATTGGCATATGAGAATGCTAATGCTGATTACAAAAAGGTGATCTGCCATTTAAAGGAAAAGGCACCATAACTGGCTATATTAAATTATGTCAACGGGTTGGAACAGAAACTACAAGACAAACTTACTGGCACAAGCCATGACAAACAGATAGAATTTTACCTGATGTTTTATTAACTCCTATTTTCCATACGCTTCATATACCTACAAGGATTACTTATACAAGAATAATTAATAGTACAATGGATATTCTTACCAAATAATACAGCCAAAACTTTGACCACCTATCTAGACCATATGGGACACTTATTTCATGTCAGAAGAAAAAGAACCCAACACATTCAAGGTTTTGATCCTAAGAGTATAGTCTTACCTTTAAATAAGACACAAATAGAAAGTGCTTTTCAAAATAATATAAATTGGCAAATTGCTTTAAGTGGGTTTATAGGATCTACATCCTTACATTATCACTCATTACCTATTATCTCTTTCCTTAAATGAACGACATATATCTTGCCAAAAATTACTTCTACGGTCCTTCTTCCTGATGCTCCTACCTATTATTCTGATGGATTGATAAAAGGTAAGGCATGTTATCATGGACCTTTATAAAAATTATATCAACTGATGGATTATCAGCACAAAAATCTGAATTAATGGCTGTCATAACTCTTTTTCAAGATGTTTCTTCAGCTTTTAACTTACTCTCTGATTCATTATATACTGTCTACATTTTAATTCTTATTGAAACTGCTACCATTTCCACCTCTGACAATTCTTTGCAAACCTTATTTCAAAAACTGCAACAGCTTATTGGTTCTCGATCCTCTCCCTTCTATGCTACCCATATTCGTAGTCATTTAGGCCTTACAGGACCATAGTCTAAACACAATGCAATTGTTGAGCTGTAGGTCTCCCTAATTGTCAGGCTCAAACAAATAATTTCACTTACTGGGCTTACATACCTAACCCACCCTTACTATGCCCAATTGAAAGGGGGGATGATATAGTTCCCATTAAACTTAATGCTTCAAAATAGATGCCTGGAATACTTGATCCCCGATTACCTTTAATCCCTCAAGAAGAAAGTTCATTTATTAATATAACTTTTAGATATCAAGTTAGACCCATATGCATAGGTAATCATTCTAGTTGTCTTATACCCACAAATGAAAGATTGCTGATGGTTACTCCTGAAAATAGTTCAAACAAACCTTTGGCCTGCTTAATATTAACCAAGGGTTTTCAAACTGAATAAAAATGGAATATTGATTTTAACATGGCAACACCTCCAATTCTAAATGCAAACATGACACAGACTTGGTCTGATGAAGGAATTCGCCCATTTAGGGAGGACTGTAGAGCTCCAGTTCCCAGGGTTTTGATTAATTATTCCCATGAAATTCTATGGGACTGGGCACCTTAGAGGATGGCAGTCACCAATTACACTGGAAAAAAATGTTCCTTTCATCAGCCTCTTAAACGATATTCATATAAAAATTCTATTATTACCCAAATATTTGTGCTGAGTGAAAAGTCTATCTTATGGTACAGAGGTGGACTTTCTATGCCCACCCCCTTTGTAGAATATAATAAAAAACACAAACATTTGTGAAAAATAACTGTTAGCTTAGGCCATGTTACCATTTGGATTGGTACTTATTCTAACTTTTTAAAAATTTTTAATTTTTTTAAATTTATTTTTGAGACAGAGAGAGTCAGAGCATGAGCAGGGAGGGGCAGAGAGAGAGGGAGACACAGAATAGGAAGCAGGCTCCAGGCTCTGAGCTGTCAGCACAGATCCCAAAGCGGGGCTTGAACCCACAAATGTGAGATCATGACCTGAGCTGAAGTCAGAGGCTTAACTAACTGAGCCACCTAGGTGCCCCAGGAATGGTTGTTTTTCTAAACCGAGAAAACATTATCTAGATTTTTTTATTTATAGAAGAAGAATGGTTAAAAGCATGTGTTCATGAGGCTTATGTGTTTATAATAGAAAAAATAATATTTGAACATTCAAAAAGAGAATTATATTGTGCCCATTGTCAAATATTTACTTGTATTGATGGAAATTTAACTGTTAATAATAATATTCTTCTTTTAACTTGTAGAAGATTAGGAATCTGACTACCTGTAAAACACCCACGAGTCTAGGAAAGTTCTCCAGACATGCATTTGATTTTAATAGTTTTAAAAGATTGGCTAAAAAGAACAAAAAGATTTATAAGCTTGCTAATCGCTGAGATCTTGGGTATTATAGCTATCACGGCAATTGCTACTACTGCTGGGATAGCTTTACACCAAACAGTACAAACCACACATTTTGTTCAAATATGGCATGAAAATACAACTAAGTTTTGAAATCAACAGAGTATTATTGATCAAAAATTAAATGAAAGAGTATCTGATTTAGAATCAACTATGATTTCTGTTGGGAACGAAGTTCAAAATATAAAGCTAAGACTTCGTCTTCTATGTGATTGGAATGTGACGAACTTTTGCATCACCCTTATCCCTATAACCAATCATATTCCTTGCAATAGGATCTGACAACATTTAACTAATCATTATGGTGATAATTTAACTTTAGATATTATACAACTGCAAGATACTATTCAAGATATAACACAGTCTTCTTTACAGATGACATGAAGAATCAGTTTTGCTCAACAGATTGATAATGTTATGTCCTCTCTTAACCCTTTCATTTGGATTAACTAAACTGGTTTGGTCCTCATAGGAGGAAAGATTATGTTTTCTATTGCTGTAATCTTTGAATATTTATTCTTCAAATGCGTGCAAAAATCCGTATGAAAATTGATCAAGAAATCACAAGATCAATGTTTCTGCTTCTACATAAACAGAAAGGGGAAAGGCGGCAACCTCTCAGAACAATGTGACCCATAAAATGTAGTTATACTGAAAAACAGTACACAGAACTATGTAATGATTAATAAGTGATTAATATAGTTTTATGAAAATACTTATTGTAATGTCTCTCTGGGAAGGCAGTTGATTTATTTATTTATTTTTATTTATTTATTTATTTTACATTCAGTTGAAATGCCTTAAGACTTTTTTTCCATAATATTTTATTGTCAAATTGATTTATGATACAGGAGCCAGGTGGCCTGGAACAACCGGTCCACCCTGGGCGGAACTCCGCCAACTTCTTTTGTGTAGACTTCTTCGCTTCCTCATAGACCATCTGTTTATATGAAACTTATTGATTATGCCTGATAAACCATAATGTACTTGCGTGAGCAAGTTCTATTTTTCTCATGAGATCACTCTCTGATCACTAAAGACAATCCTGGAATTAATCGATTATCATATTCTCAATAAATATGGGATCTGCAGAGTTGCTCAGGGCGACAGTTATTATAAGCTATCGTCCTCTGCTCCCTTTCTCTTTTACACTTGTTTCTGCCTAACTCTTCTCCTGTGTACCGTTACAAAAAATGACATATTTTTATGGATTATTCTTTCAATATGAAATATTCTCTCGGTGTCTTTTTGATACTTTTTGCTTTGAATTATGTTTCTACTGATATTAATATCACACTTGCATTTTTTCATTAGTATCTTTCTAATATATTTTTTTATTTCTTATTTTCATACCTCTTGTATCTCATGTAAATACCACTTAAATTGGATTTCTACGCAGTCTGAGAGAATTTAACAACCTTATATTTATCATGAATATTTATATATTTGGCTCTATTCCCAATGTATAATTCTGTCTTTCTTAATATATATGCATTTAGTGTTCTTTTTTTTTAGAGAGAGAGAAAGAGAGCATGAGAGAGGGACAGGGACAGAGGGAGAGAGAAAGAAACTTAAACAGTCTGTACTCTCAATAGAAAGTCTGATGCAGGTTCTATCCCATGACCATGGTATCATGACCTCAGACAAAATCAAGAGTCAGATGCTCAACTGACTGACCACCCAGGCACCATTTAATTTCCTTGATTCATGTTTTCATCCTTAATTTTTTGAAATATATGTATGTTTCTGTTTGTTTATGTCTGTCTCTCAATGCATGTATATTCTTAGTGGTTATCCTTAAATTTTAATGCAAACATTAAACCTATAATTTTATTTCATTAATGATTTATTTAAATTAAATCACTTTTCATATAAATTAACTTAAACTCAATCAAAGTAATTATATCCATGGAATCATAAGATAATATGTCAGCTATATATAACTGTTAATTTAAAAATTTCAGTATACTACAAAAAGTTTCATCTAATATATTGTGGTTAAAAACACCACATCTGGAAAATACATCTCTAGTAATTCTTTCAGAAAGTACTACAATAGCCAAATCATGGAAAGAGGCTAAATGTCCATCACCTGATGAATGAATCAAGAAGATGTGGTGTTAGTATATATAATGGAGTATTACATGGCAATGAGAAAGAATGAAATACGGCCATTTGTAGCAACGTGGATGGACCTCGAGTGTGTCATGCTAAATAAAATAAGTCAGGCACAGAAGGACAGACACCATAAGTTTGCACTCATAGGTCTAACAGGAGAACAGGAGAAATGTAATGGAAGACCATTGGGGAGGGGAAGGGTGAAATAGAGCTGGGGAGAGAGAGGGAGGCAAAACCTGAAAGACTATTGAATACTGAAAAGGAACCGAGGTTTGAAGAGGGAGGGGAAGGGGAAAAGAAGTGGTGGTAATGGAGGAGGGCACTTGTGGGGAGAAGCACTGGGTGTTATATGGAAACCAATTTGACAATAAACTATTTAAAAAATAATTTAAAAAATAAAATGACTTTCAATCCTTGGTCACTTTTGAAATAAAAAAAAGGAAGTACTGCACTCAAGAAATTATATGAATTTGTATAAGTCTTAAAAGACCAATACACAGTGTTTAGTCTTAGGTTTCAACTCATTTGGGGTGAAAGTTTGCGAGTGGCAGGATCTGCAACGAGTGGCAGGATCTGCAACAACATAGGTTACTTCAGCTTCTAATCTCAGCGTTGATGGTTTGGTTACCTTTCTGGAAAACACAGTCATCTATGGAAATTCCCCATCTCTCAAACTCAAGTTCTTCTCTAAAAGCAGAAATTGAAGCAGTTACTCTATACCCCAGATGTCAGGTGGAATGTAAATTGTGGTTGCTAAATTGACCAGTTTTCCATTCTATAGTACTCAATTCTCCTTGTTGTTGGTTGCCCTTGAGTTTCCTTTTACTCTTGGTATTCCCTTTCTACCAGGATAGGCAGTTCTCAGTGCCTACTCCATGTTTTGTAGTAGAATAGTCTCTCATGCTTGTTATGGCTACGTTTTTCTTTCTTTGGGCTGATCATCTATTGAACTCCCTTTTTCAAGGTTTTCTCACATCTAGTCCACTATTATTGTTTTTTTAGCATAAAAATAGCTTTCCTACTTGTCTATATCTATTGCATATCACATTTTAAATTTGGGAGTTGAAAGGAAAACTATAAAATGCTCTCAGGTTTCATCTTAAAATGAAAGCACTGTTAGGATTTTGACAACTAGGAATGGAACAGAGAGGTATTCCCTACAGAAACAGTAGTATGATATTGTCTTCAGAGTTTAGTGAATAGTCCAGTCTGACCCATAAAGTAGTGGGGAAGGGTATATTGGGAGACACTGCAGGAAAGCTGGCCATGAGAAGGAAATCACAGAACTTAGAGGTAAACTCCGTAACAGCAAGGAATGTGTCTGAGATTTCCACCACTATTGCACCAACATCTAGCATAGTGGGGAACATATAGTAATTTGCTAAATAAGCATGGAATGAATGAATGAGTGAGTTAATAGATTTTTCACAACACAAGGGTAGGGATAACAATAATATATTTTCATAAACTCACAGCTCTTAAGGAGAAGATTTAGATTGAGGGACTTGAGTATGAGTCTATGTATAGAAAACAGCATATAGAGGCCTACCTGTTATGAAATGAATACTTCTTAATGCATATCTTAACACATGAATAATTGTAAGAGTTTGCAGATCATCTTGCCTACTGCAACTACTTAAATCTGCTATAGTGTGAAAATAGCAAAAGGCAATATGTGAACAAATAAGTGTAACTATGTTCCAATAAAACTTTATTCACAAAAGTGGTGGCAGGGTAAATTTGGCCTATGGGCCATAGTTTGCTGACCTTTACTTCAGGTCATAATATTACCATGTAAGAGAATTTTTCTAACTAAAATCAACTATTTCACTTTCTTAAAGTGGAAAGATGATTATTATGAGTTCTGAACAGAAAGTAGTTTTTGAAAATTTTCAAGTATTTCACAAGCATTATACTTCTTAAAACACCTGAGAAGAAGATACTAAATTTTATAAAAAGTAATGGTTATAGAGCTGCACAATAAGTTAGTAAAAGGCAAAATAGTAACTACAATCCATTTAAGATAAGACTGAACGTTCTAAATAACACTTTTGATTGGACAAATAAGCAGTTACCTATACTTGCCTTCCAGGTTCTAACAAAACCACTTTTCAAGAGCCTTGGCTTCCACTATTGTCAGGGATATAAATAGTGCCACTATTTGGGGGAAAAATAAAAACATTTTATTTTTCACAGGTATTTTCCTTAATGTGTTTTGACAATATTTAATTTCATTATCCATTTTTAATTTTCTTTATTTTTGTATGTGGGTGTAAGGGAGGTACATTTTTACCTTCAATCACAGAGTTTTTGGCTGGGTCTAAGAATCAAACTGATATATAAGACCAATCATTAAAAGTATATAAATTTATATTATTTTATGTGACATGGAAGCGCTCATAAGGAATGAAAACTGAAGGAAATGTTGAAATCTACACAATTTCTATTTGCATACAATTCCCTTGTTCTCAGCTTCTCATTTTTGATGAAAAGAATGTTACTTTCCTCAGGAACCTGTGTGGCTCACTTGGTTAAGCCATTCGACTTAGGCTCAGGTCATGATCTAGTTCTTGGGTTAAAGTCCCATATTGGACTCTGTGCTGACAGCTCGAAGCTTGGATCCTGCTTTGGATTCTGTCTCCCTCACTTGCTGCCCCTCCCCTGTTCCTGCTGTGTCTCTCTCTGTCTCTGTCTCTGTCTCTCTCTCAAAAATAAACAAACATTGAAAAAAAAGTTTTTTTTTTTTTCCTTTCTCCTGCTTTCAGTAATAAAAACGAGGTCAGAGTGCTCTTTTTGCATCAGGCAACTTATCACAAAATAGCCAAAGGCCCTAGCTGACCAATGAGCTACTAACAACCAATTTCCCATATATTCCCATACTTTCTCACTCTACCCTATAACTTATGGCCCCTCACCACCACCATGTGGCAGACAGTCTTTCCTTTGCTGTCCTGTCCACTAGTCCTTGTAGTGTATTCAATAAACTATCTCTTTTGTTCTGCTGTGGGTGAATTATTTCACTGCCCATGTCACTGGCCTCTACCCAATCATGTTGTCCCACAATCAAGGAAAAGGATTGTAGTAACATTGATAGACTTGTAATCTCCACTATTTTTTTCTGTTTCCCTGCAATGCCCTTAAAATATCCTTAATTTTTCTCTTGAAATACACATGTAAAAATAGATTTTTAAGAATGATTCATCAAAAAACACAAACAATAAGACAAAAAGAGAATATTTGTGACTGCCATTTTAAAACATTTTTCCAGGGAATCTTAAAGGTAAGCATGGCTCCAGAGCTATAGAATTGAATAGATCCAAGGAATGCTTGTGCCTTTTGTCATTATAAACAAAAGGCCACGTCTATTTGATCAGTTATTTTCCAAAAAATTATTTTTATAAAAGTGCTTTCCTTTTTCTTCGATTTTGTTCACAAGATCCAAAGGATCATTTTATTTTATTTTTGGCTATGAGTTTGCTAATGAACTTTTTATAAGAATGATATTTTGAACATTATTTGATTGAAAGTATATTAATTATAGAGTACTATGTTTGCCTTTAAATTTCCAAGTTAGTAAGTGTTGTGTCACTGTTTGGGGTGGCATCTTTTCCTTCTAGAATACTTTTAAAAATGCAAATGTATAAACAGAAAACTCTCACTTCAAAGAAAAATAGAACTCTTTTGAAAGACAGCCTCTGAATGCAATCTTATTTAAAAGGAAAGCATTTTTAGAGAAAATGAAATAAAAAAAATGTCAACACCTGTATTCTGTCTGAGTATATGCCTTTTTTTTGGCAGTAGCACTGATAAGCTAAAGTACTTTTAAAAACAAACAAACCACTTTATTTGGTTATAGAAAAGGTAGTGGAAATATTATGGTGCACCCACCCTTTTTTTTAATAAAAAGCAATACATTTCACAAGTTTGATATGGGCAGTTACACAAACCCAAAGAGTATATTGGAAAACACAAGTTCACTTTGAAAGATAAATTAGAAACACATGTGTGTGCACGTGTGTGTGTTTTTAAAATATCTACTCAAACCAAAAATATAATTTCTTTGCTGTAATTTTGATGAATTGTTAAAGTTGGAATATAATGGAATATGATGGAAAGTATGTTCTCATCTTACAGAATTGATTTTCTTTTTTTATAGATTATTGTAAATACTCCTTGATATAAAAGAAGATAAATTTCCTCACTGATAGCACAAAAGACATTGAATATGACAAAGTTATGTTTCTTAAAAACAATAAAAACTTTGTGGATAACAATGCTTGCATTTCTACAGACCAGGAAAAGATATATGCTATTATCACTGTTAGTTTAAAATGAGTGAACTGAGGGTTGAGGGGGAAGGGGGAGGGAGGAAAAGAGGTGGTGGTGATGGTGGAGGGTACTTAAGGGGAAGAGCACTGGGTGTTGTATGGAAAACAATTTGACAATAAAATATTATGGAGAAAAAAAAATAAAATAAAACGAGTGATCCAGAAATCAGAAGGAACATGTTGGTCTCCCAGAGATTTCTGGTGATCATTTTTAATAATACATCCAGCTTTACTTCAAGGATTTATTCCAATAAAGAATAATGAGACAAAATGTTTGTGTAAACCTCTGAAGAAAAAATTCACGTATTATTTAAAACATCTTGTATTTTGTAATTTTGCACACAATTTCATAAAAAGTTTTATTATTTATTTTCCAGAAGAATGTAATCATTAGTAAAGATAATGTTCTTAAGTGAAAGCTAATGATGTTACTTTGATTAACACATCTTTTGTCTTTGTAATTAATTTTCTTACAAAAGCATTTTTTATCATACTTTAATCAAAATTTATCCTCACCTTGGGGCACCTGGGTAGCTCACTCCATTAAGGTGTCTGACTTTGGCTCAGGACATGATCTCACAGTTCATGAGTTCCAGCACCACTTCGGGCTTTGTGCTGACAGTTCAGAGCCTGGAACCCACGTCAAATTCTGTGTCTACCTCTCTCTGCGCCTCCCCTGCTCATGCTCTGCCTCTCTCTCTCTCAAAAATAAATAATAAACATTAAAAATGAAAAGAAATATCTTCACATTGTATAATTACTATGGATGGTCATATAAAACTAAATAATCACATCAAGTATCTTGCAATATAAATGCCCTATATAGTTCTCTAAGTTGTCTGACAAATTTTTAATTTTACCATTTAAAAGTAAACTTTGCATTTTACATCAGACTGTGCGAGAAAATAATTTGTTACAAATTAATTCATCCTTCTATGTTGTTCCACTTGTGACCTAATCAAGAAAGAAAAATCTAACTTAATGATAAACTTCATCTAGTCTTGAAAGTATATTAAATATATGGTCAGAGAAGAATACTCAGTTTCTGTGTTTTCTTTTTAATTTATTGATATGGTACATTTTAATCTGTTTTATGTTACATGCTCTTTTATGCTTCTAATGCAATGATCTACTAGGCATTATAGAAAGCGTTCATGGGTCTCTACAATTCCAATAACTCAAACAGAATCATTCCTAAAGACCAGATCCTTTTAAGTAACGTATTAAAAAAGATAAAGAAGTGCTGACATTAGGAAGGATATTTTGTTCTAACATACTCAAACATACACAAATAAATATGAAAGTCAGAAAAATGTGTACTTTGAACACTAACTGAAAGTTGGGAATCAGACTGTGGTTAAGAGATGCCAAACTAGGAAAAGTTGAGATGAGACTGATGGATAGGTGGAAGCACTAACAAGGACACAAGGCATTGACAGGATTTATGCACTGGAGAACTAGTATTCCAGGCAGTAAACCCAGTGATAGGGAAAACTATGGTACAAGGTGTGAAAAAAAAGAAGAGGACAAGAAAAAATGTTCATGAGTCTCATTATATCTTTCTTCTTCCCAATCCAATCAACACCTCTACACACACACACACACACACACACACACACACACACACACACACACAGGAACTCACAACCTATATTGTAGTCTGGAGTCAAAAGTGTGCCAGATCTTGAAAGAGTGTGAGGTGGGAATAATGTAGAATTATAGACTCCCATAACTATTTTTTTTTTAGGAAAGACTTTTTATTTTTTTTTTACCAGATAATTTTCTTTTTTTTCCATAATATTTTATTGTCAAATTGTTTTCCATACAACACCCAGTGCTCTTCCCCTCAAGTGCCCTCCACCATCAC
>NC_043717.1:65611678-65618547 GCF_006229205.1 Suricata suricatta | reverse complement strand
CTGCACCAGTTTACATTCCCACCAACAGTGTAGGAGGGTGCCCGTCTCTCCACACCCTCACCAGCATCTATAGTCTCTTGATTTGTTCATTTTAGGCACTCTGACTGGTGTGAGGTGGTATCTCAGTGTGGTTTTGATTTGTGTTTCCCTGATGATGAGTGATGTTGAGCATCGTTTCATGTGCCTGTAGGCCATCTGAATGTCCTCTTGGGAGAAGTGTCTGTTCATGTCTTCTGCCCATTTCTTCACTGGGTTATTTGTTTTTTGGGTGTGGAGTTTGGTGAATTCCTTGTATATTTTAGATACTAGCCCTTTATCTGATATGTCATTTGCAACTATCTTTTCCCATTCTGTAGGTTGCCTATTAGTTTATGTCATTACTACCCAAAGCAATCTACATACTCAATGCAATCCCCATCAAAGTTGCACCAACATTCTCCTCAAAGATAGAACAAACTATCCTCAAATTTGTATGGAACCACAAAAGACCCTGAATAGCCAAAATCATATTGAAGAAGAAAACCAAAACGGGAGGCATCACAATCCCAGACGTTACCCTCTACTACAAAGCTGTCATCATCAAGACAGTATGGTATTGGCACAAAAACAGACACATAGACCAATGGAATAGAACAGAGAATCCAGAGCTGAGCCCACACATGTATGGTCAATTAATTTTTGACAAAGCAGGAAAGAGTATCCGATGGGAAAAAAAAAGCCTCTTTAGCAGGTGGTGCTGGGAGAACTGGACAGCAACATGTAGAAGAATGAAACTAAACCACTTTCTTACACCATCCACGAAAATAAACCCAAAATAGCTGAAGGACTTGAATGTGAGACAGCAAACCATCAAATCCCTCGAGGAGAACATAGGAAGAAACCTCCTAGACCTACACCACAGCAATTTCCTACTGGACACATCCCCAAAGGCAAGGGAAATGAAAGCAAAACTGAACTCTTGGGACTTCATCAAGATAAAAACTTCTGCACTGCAAATGAATCATACTTTTAAAACCACTTCGCTAATCTCTATCTTTTACCTGGTTTATTTAGACTATTTACATTTAAGATAGATATTGATAAGTTAGGGCTTGACTCTGCTGATTTATTGTTTGTTTTACATTTAGATTCTCTGGTTTTTTTCTTACTTTCCACTGGGGTATTTGAACATTTGTTTTATAATTGTACCTTGATTTATTTATGATATTCTTGTATGTAATTTTGCGTTATTTTCTAAGTTATTATGATATCATATATCATATATATTGTAATTCAGTAGACATATACAATCAATTCTCTGTTGGATCACACCAACATAAGAGAGTGCAGAAGTAGAAGGCTAAGACATACCATTTTGTTGCTGGAGGGTAGGCAGTAGAAGCTCAACTAGACTGTAATAACACCAGGATAAGGGAGTAGGGGATGGAAAAAGCAAACTAGTTTCACCCCTAGTAACTTCCAGTGACTTGATGCAGTATGGGGTGGAAACTCAACCTCCCATGAAACTCCCTGACATCAGAAAGAGGGGAAAGTAAAATATCACCAAGCCAATCTCCCATCATTTTACCACCTTGTTGGTAGAAGATGTAAATAGAAACTCATCTAATCATTGAGCCCCAGTGAGAACTGAAGGCAAGTGGAGTGTGAACTAGCCCTGATTAACATCATCTCCCTCAGTCTTTTTGCTACTTGGTGGGCTTTGTGGTTTAGCTCCCCAGTAGATCTTGCTAACCTCTGAGATATGGAGAAAATGGGGCGCTTAATAGCACAGATTGTACAACTTTGTTCAGTCTCATTTGTTGTTGAGTAGTAATGGAAGCACCATTACCCAGTATATGGATACTGTCCTTCGAAAGATTGGGAGCATTATCAGGTTTCCCTGAGTTAGGATTGAATATCATTTCCCTATTTGGCCTGCCAGTACCATTTGTCTAGAGAAGTGGAACACCACCAACTTTCATTAACAAGGGAGGAAAGATTAGCTTCTTGTTAGGCTCCATGAACACCACCTAGCAGGGGACTTGGATAATGCTGTCTGCTTCAACAGGGCTGTAGGTTGGGATGAAGATCAGCTCCTCACTTGGCCATGTTGAAACTACAGTAGGGGTGGGAAATGGGAGAGTGGTTTCTATTTGTGTTTGACTGGAATAAAGGGGTGTTGTGAATTAAATTTTGACCCCCTGCCAAATTCATATTTTGAAGCTCTAACCTTAAATGGGCTTGTATTTGGAGATATGCCCTGTAAGGAGGTAATGAAGACTAAATTAAGTCATAATAGTGAGTTCCTAATCTGGTAGGACTGGTATTTTTATAAGAAGTAGAAGAGAGACCACAGATCTTTTTCTGTCTGTTTGTGACAGGAAAAGCCATATGAGGACACAGCAAGAAGGTAGCTATATCCAAGACAAAAAGAGAGGTCTCACCATAAATAAATCTTGACCTGTGATTTTGTGATGCTAGCCTCCAGTCTCTGAGAAAATAAATGCACTTTGTTTAAGCCACCACGTCTGGTATTTTGTTAATGCAGTCTGAGCAAACGTCTATAGGCAAATATAGCCAAAATGTTTTTCTGTTGTTATACCACAATTTCCTGGTCCTTTAATGAGGGGGGAAATAGATTTTCTTAGAGCTTTATTTTTTCTCTGTGTCTGTTGGCATTTCTGGGTTGAAGGTCTTCTGTAGCACTCTGTCTAGAATATATGAGAGATGATAAAATCCAGGGAACTTAACACCATGTCTTCCCTCATGTTCCAAAGTCTCTAGGCAGCTCATCTTTCTATCTTTTAAGAAATTTCTTATGCTTATTTGTTTTGTTATGTGTTAAGTTTTAGTTGTAAGAAAGATGATCTGTGAAAAATATGACTACTTCATCATGGTGGTAGCTCTAGAACATTTACTCACGTTATAAAAACCTAAAATTAATGAATACATTTTCCCCTTCTCTCAAATATTGCAAAGATGTAGAGTTGTTTAACTATGATTATTGTACTTACAGTTTTTATTTCATTGTTTTAAAAATATTAAACTGATTTTATAATATCTTTTATAATTCCAATATCTAAACTTCTTGAAAGTCTGAAATCAATGCTATTGGTAATTGCTGGCTGTCACCCATAATTCATTCTTTCTGTGTGTGTGTGTGTGTGTGTGTGTGTGTGCATCCATTCAGAGAAAGGTTTGCTTGATTTACACAAAAATGTTAACAATGCTCATCTCCAAGTGGTAAAATTATGGACAATGTTATATATTTCATTATTTTTCCAATTTCCTACAATTAGTATGGGCAATTGTCATATAAACTATAGTTATATAAAACTATAATTTTTTTCTTTTGAAACTTACATTTCTCACTAGAAAGCTAGGCTTACTGAATATGCCAGATATACACTCAATTAAGTGAAAAATAATTTTAATTAAACAAATCATTAAATTTATAATAAATCTCTGTATGGAATAATGATGAAATAATTCGCTAATTTTTTTAACTTGTTGTTGTCATCACCCAATACTTTCCATGGCAAGGATGCCTATAATGAGCAAACAAGCAAATATTTTCTCTCTCAAATTTCTGGTTAAATATGGAACGCTAATGTTAATAAAATAAGGGTTTAATTTACAGCGTTTGCAAAATGACACTGATTCAGGCTAGATTTGTTAGTTTTACATCAGATGGTAAATATACCCACAGAAAGAAATATAGAAAAGTTTTGGAAAAAGATCACAGGATATTGGTAAGGTGTTAAAAATACTTATGGTGGTTACTGGTAGAAAATTTTAGAAACACTGTTGTGTCCATATATATATATATATATATATATATATATATATATATATATTACTCATAATGTAGAAATATGATGGCACACATATATCTACAATGCATAAAATGAAGCAGTGCGGTATAGGATAATGAACACTCGTTTTCAAAGACCCATATTATTATCAAGCTTGCTCTACTTTCCAACTGAATTATCAGAAACCAATCATTTACTTCCACTCAATCTCAGCTTATATGCAAAAATGGAGTCAATGATATGGATATTGACTATCTTACAGTATTGTTACCAAAACAATATATTAAACATTTAAATAAATATTTTAAAGTGATATACAAAGGTGTTCTATATATAAATATATTAGCCACTCATTTATTTCTAAAAATTTCATTTTATGCTGAGGTTTAAGCTCTTTGTAAACATCTTACACAGTACTTATAGATGTATAATAAGTGTAAATGATTACATTTTTATAGGTGAGAAGCCTTAGTCAGAAATGAGGCAGGAGAGGAACAATACAGTTTTAGTCTCCTTCTCAATCTTTTATTTTTATATAGTAGACCTTCTCTTCCTTTTCATCTATTTTTGAAAACTGTAAACATCGATGAAAATGTCTTAATAAGCAATAAAATGAAAGCAAGTTATAGAATGTTCAGCCTTATAATTTGTATAAATGAATAGTAACTTCATTGAAGCAAACGTATCTTTTCAAGTAGTAGGCATATCAGTCCAGAGTTTATTTGAGAATGCTTACTTTAAAATGTGACCAAATAACAGCAGAGTAGTTCAGCAGAAGTGTGCTGGTTCCATAAAATGTGATCAATATATATTACACTATTATCCTGCAACTTTCTTAGATACAAGGGTACATAGTATATAAAGTTTATTTCTAAAATTTAATCATCAAGCAATTTACATGAACTTATTTTAATTGGAAGGTTCAAACACATAATATGGTTGAATAAATAAATTACATGATCTAAAACATCTATTATCCTAAATTATGTCAAACTAATGAGGAAGTCAAATAAATTCTCTCATAGTTATTTCTTTGAGACCAAATCCACATATCAAAAAGCTTATCAGTAAAACAACAGACAAGTGAATATCTGTGTTTATGAATGTTCTGTCCATAATATTTTTTTAGATTTGATCTCATTGGCCAACTACAAAACAGTGGTTGCATTGGCTACAATGTATTTTAGTTAAGTCACTTTAAATCATATTGTAATTGCCATAGAAAATAAAGACAATTTTTTATAATAGTTTATTGTCAAATTGGTTTCCATATAACACCCAGTGCTTCTCCCCACAAGTGACCCCCACCATGACCATCATCCCCTCTCCTCCTCCCCCTCCCCTTTCAGTCCATGGTTCCTCTTCAGTATTCAGTAGTCTCCCTTGATCTGTGTCCCTCACTCTTCCCCGCTCTCTTTCCCCCTTCCTCTCTCCATGTTCCCCTGCCAGGTCTCTCCTCTTAGACCTATGAATGCAAACATATGGTATCTATCCTTCTCTGCCTGACTTATTTCGCTTAGCAAGACACCCTCAAGGTCCATCCACTTTCCTACAAATGGCCATATGTCATGGCCAACAGGCACATGAAACGATGCTCAGTGTCACTCATCATCAGGGAAATTCAAATCAAAACCACATTGAGATACCACCTCACACCGGTCAGAGTCGCTAAAATGAACAAATCAAAAGACTATAGATGCTGGTGAGGGTGTGGAGAGATGGGCACCCTCCTACACTGTTGCTGGGAATGTAAACTGATGCAGCCGCTCTGGAAAACAGTGTGGAGACTCCTCAAAAAACTATCCATAGAACTCCCCTAGGACCCAGCAATAGCACTGCTTAGGATTTACCCAAGGGATAAAGACGTGCTGATGCATAGGAGCACAGGTACCCCAATGTTCATAGCGGCGCTTTCTACAATAGCAAAATCATAGAAAGAGCCTAAATGTCCATCAACTGATGAATGGATCAAGAAGATGTGGTATATATAAAGACAATTTTTTAAAAGAAT
This sequence comes from Suricata suricatta, assembly GCF_006229205.1. NCBI lineage: Eukaryota > Metazoa > Chordata > Mammalia > Carnivora > Herpestidae > Suricata > Suricata suricatta. The sequence continues at coordinate 65,612,742 of NC_043717.1, read as the reverse complement.
ATATTCATTTCAAATATATTCATGAGCCATGGACCCAGGACATTGTTTTTCTGAGCACATCCAAAATGTCAAGCGTTTTCAAATTCAGCCATCTTTTTGTCATAAATGTTGCTTAAAAGATGGGATAATTTTGACTCAGATTCAGTATCAAATATCAAGCCCAACACAATAATCTCAAACAGTACCTCTGCATCACCTCTAACTCAATATGCAGAAAATACTTACTCCCTGACATTTTGGGGCTGTGCTTCTTCTCTCCTCCTTACACTCTGTTCAAGGGCATTTTTTGTGTTCCTTCCATTAGGGAACACCATAAAGATTTGTTGTTCTGACACCTGTATATCAGCCAAAGTTACACTTCAGGGATGCCAAAATACCTTATCATATTGTCATGAACACCAGCCCCTTTTTGTCCATTGAAAAGGTCTTTGGCTTTCTGGAGAAAAAAATTACTCTACATAAATCTATCATTATTGGTTTCATTTTGTCTAAGAAGTCCCACTATCACTTATATTACAGTTTTTCTAGTTTTGTCTATTATAACAACTCATAGATGAGACAAACCTTATTCCTGGGAAAATGCTTCCTCTCAAAATGTAATACAACTGAAAAATAAGTAAATGGGGCTAAAAGTAATGGTATACATGGTTTTCAAGATTCCTGGACATATACTGGGAGGCTTCTGATTCTAGGTAGGAAGATTCAGAACAGTTTCATGGAAAAAGAAGATGCAAATAGGGAATATCTAATAGTTAGGGACCTTCACTTGGTATTCCATATTTAATCCTTCCCAAAGTTTTGTTTTATAAGAAGAAACAGTTTCAGAGAGGATGAGCAGTTGAGAATCTTTTCGGAGCCTCAAACACCCTATCTGAAAAAAGAGGTTAGATACCTCAAGGATGCCTAATAGTTATGGGAGTCTATGAACATTGGGGTACATGTGCTCCTAGGCATCAGCATTTCTGTCTCTCTTGGGTAAATCCCCAGCAATGCTATTGCTGGGTCATAAGGGAGTTCTATGGATAGTTTTTTGAGGAACCTCCACACTGTTTTCCAGAGCGGCT
>NC_043717.1:65599113-65611178 GCF_006229205.1 Suricata suricatta | reverse complement strand
CCCAAGAGATAGAGAACTGCTGATGCATAGGAGCACATGTACCACAATGTTCATAGCAGCGAAGTCAACAATAGCCTAAACATGGAAGGAGCCTAAATGTCCTTCACCTGACGAATGGATCAAGAAGATGTATATATTCACGATGAAGTACTCCATGGCAATGAGAGGGAATGACATATGGCCCTTTGTAGGAAAGTGGATGGACCTTGAGGGTGTCAAGCTGAGTGAAGTAAGCCAGGCAGAGAAGGACAGAAAGCATAGGTTTGCACTCATAGGTCTAGCAAGAAAACAAGAGAGACCTAATGGAGAACCAGGGGGAGCAGAGGAGGGAGAGAGAGTTGGGGCGAGAGAGGGATGCAAAACTCGGGAGACTATTTAATGCTGAGAATGAACTGAGGGTTGAAGGGGAAGGGGGAGTGGGGAAAAGAAGTGGTGGTGATGGTGGAGGGCACTTAAGGGGAAGAGCACTGGGTGTTGTATGGAAAACAATTTGACAACAAAATATTATGGAAAAAAAATAAAAATAATGTGACAAACTTTGATATCATCACATCCATTTCACTTTCAGCACATGAGTTCACTTACAAAATAGCAGCCATCAGAAAAGGGGCCCCTCATCATCTCATCATAAGCTTAATGAATTAGTTGCTGCATCATTCATTATTTCATTTTTTCCAATGTGTTCTAGGTATTTAGTGTCCAGTGTTTTCTACATTTTCATAGAACATGTTCTTTGTTTATTTCTCTTTCATGTATATGCACTTTTTTCCCTCTTTCTTGGTCCTTCCCTTCAACATTTTATCATACTTAAATATTTACCATTTTATTAAAAAAAAACAAGTAGAAAAAGCACCTTCATTAACCTCATGCCTTTAACTACATCATCTGTCCGCAGATCCTTGCTCTTCTTTCTGCAGGTTCTTAGCCAATTTCTTCCTTCCCTTCCCTTCCCTTCCCTTCCCTTCCCTTCCCTTCCCTTCCCTTCCCCTTCCCTTCCCTTCCCTTCCCTTCCCTTCCCTTCCCTTCCCTTCCCTTCCCTTCCCTTCCCTTCCCTTCCCTTCCCTTCCCTTCCCTTCCCTTCCCTTTCCTTTCCTTTCTATTACCCTTTCCCTTCCCTGTCCTTTCCCTTCTCTTTCCCTGTCCTTTCCCTTCCCTTTCTTTTCCTTGTTCTTCCTCTTCCCTTTCCCTTTTTGTTTCCTTATCCCTATTCCCCTCCCTTTTCTTTTCTTATCTTTCTTTCTTTTCTTTCTTTCTTTCTTTCTTTCTTTCTTTCTTTCTTTCTTTCTTTCTTTCTTTCTTTTTCTTTTTCTTTCTTCCTTCCTTCCTTCCTTCCTTCCTTTCTTTCTTTCTTTCTTTCTTTCTTTCTTTCTTTCTTTCTTTCTTTCTTTCTTTCTTTCTTTCTTTCTTTCTTTTTTCTTCTTTTCTTCCTTTCTTTTCTTTCTTTGAAAATGTTTGAGTTTTATTTATTTTTTTCCTTTTTTAATTTTTATACAGTTTATTACCAAGTTGGTTTCCATTGAACACCCAGTTTTCTTAATTTCTCAAAACAGATTATTTAGAATGTATTTTATATTTTATAAAAATTATATATTATCTAATATAAAATATATAATATAAATTATAAATATATTATAAAATGAATAAATTCTAAATATATTATAAATTATAATTAACTTTATTTACAAATGTATAAATATATAAAATATAAATATATTATGCATATTTTATATTTGTGACACATCGTCTATGAGTTCATATCTAATTGCTCAGAAAGTTTTATCAATTTTACCATCCAAATAACTCTAAAGTCCAATTATTTCTTTCTGTTTCTACTATTTCATTTCATATCATTGCTATCTCTTGCCTGGACAGCTATAGGTTTGGATCCTAACAGATCTCCCTGAAACTACTCTGTCTCTCTTTAAAATCCTTCTAATAATAGGAGCTAGAAAAACCTTTTTGATTATAAATCTGATCATATCAACACTGCCTTTTCACCCAAAAGTGTTGAGAGATGTCTTCAGTTAAATCCCTTCATTGGCTTCCCATTTCTGGTCATATAAAAATCAAATCCTTAGCTGCATGCTGTGAAGCTGCCCCACTTCTCTTAACCCTATTTCTTACCATAGTCTGTTTGTTCTCAATACCTAACTCAGGCTTGCCTTCTTTTAATTCCATGGTTATGCCATGTTTCTTCTTTTTCCAGGTTTTTGCAAATGTTTTCTCTTCCACTCAGAACCCTATTCATCACAGTATTGTCATTTTTCTATGCCTAGTTGTTTTATTCACATCTATTACATTTCAGTTCATGTCATTTCCACAGAGAAACCTTCCAGGTCACAGCTTCTCTATTTGATGTATATGCATATGTAACACTTTCTCTTGTCAGAGGAGCAATTTAATATTTATTTACATAACTGTTTTATTAATATCTATCTCTTTCACTAGGTTGCAGACTCCATGAGAACGACGATGATGTTTGTGCTTACTATTGCATCTTGACAATCTAACACAATGCCAGGCAAAAATGGGCACTCAATAAATATACCTGTTGCCTAAAAGGAGAGATGGATGCCAATTAGGAGTACACACCCATTCCATCACTGCAACTGCTTATCTTCAAGATGCTAAGAACCTTGTTGCTAAATCTAATAGATACTTTAAAATTCTTATCTCACTTCATTTCTCAGCAACAAATGAGAATTTTTGACCTGTGGTTCCTGAAAACTATTCTCCCTTCCCCCCCCCCCAAACAAAACTATGGAATTTTATATACATTTATTTTCAGGACTTTTACTTAGCACCTCTTCCTCTGTTCATTACTTAAGCATTCATTATCTACAAGATTCTTTCTTTTTGTCCTTCCTGCTACTAATTTATACTATCTCACTGGAAGATACACTCTGCTCTAGTGATGCAATTAGCAAGTGTTTTCTGACAACTCTCAAACCTGTATCTCCAACCCAAATCTTTTCCCTGACCTTTGTAACTGTGTATCCAATAGTCTACTATACAAATTTACATGGATGACTTATGAACACCTTAAATATGTCTAAAATTTATCTCTTTGCATTCTATACTCAAATTCGTTTTTTTGGTGTTCCCCATCTTAGTGAATAGCATTGTAATTCACTCAGGTTATTAACTTTAAAACGTGGTAGTCATATATGATTTCTCCATTTTGTCTTCCAATACATCAAGTTAGTATTCAAGCCCTGCAAGATCTATCTGCTGAATTCTTTGTTGACCACATCCATTTCTCCCAATCTCCACTATCACTACTTTAGTTCAGGCAACCAATATTTTTTTTCATGTTAATTTATTTTTTTTGAGAGAGAGAGAAAAAAAGAGGCAGAGACAGAAGGAGAGAGAGAGTGAGAGAGAGAGAGAATCCCAAGCAGTCTCCATTGTCAGTACAGAGCCCAACATAGGGCTGGAACTCACCAGCTGTGAGATCATTACCTGAGTTGAAACCAGGAGTCTGATGCTTAAATAACTGAGCTACTGAGATGCCCCCAGGACACCAAAATTTTGTTTATATTAGTAAAAAAATAACTTCAGAGGAGGAGTCAAGATGGCGGAGAGGAAGGGACCTCTGTAATCTTCGTCTGCCCCATCTAGTGAACTGAGAAGGACATTACTCTCATCTGCAAGAGTGGAAGGAGAAAATACGGACTCCAGAAAGAAGACAAACTCAAAGGTACCTGAGTGAGTGAGTGCAAACTGGGGAGATTGGAAAACGGGCCAGCCCAAGATGGGCAGGGGAGGTGGGAGCCTCAGCCGAACATGGGGCAAGCACGCAGAGCCCGAGAGACAAAGGAAAGAGACAGAGAGACTGAACACGTTCATAGTACTGTCTCTGGCGAAGAGATAAAGACGTTTAAATGCGCTTGGAGAGAGAAACTCTCACTCCATATATAACTGCTGTGTAGCTCAAATTCCAAATGCAGATGGCACAAGGGAAAGAACAGCTTTCAGCCCAGTGCCATCTCAGCAGGGGTCAGTGGCCGCGGTGGCGGTGCCAGGGGTGCTCACTTCTACCTTGGTTTTGGGAGTGGGAGCATGCACCTCATTTGCACGTGCATTTCGCCCCCAGCATTGGCTGCGCGAATCCAGAAACCCAGGTGCCTAAAGGGAAAAAATAGCCCGAATCCCTACACAATCCCAGCAGGGAGTTGGCGGCTGTGGAGCTCTCAGCTCATTTCCAGCACCACCCAGCACCTCCAGCAACAGCTGCATTAAGCCAAGAGAAACTCATCCCTCCCCCAACAGGATTGTGATCCCGGCTGGGGCTGGGAATCAGCAGTTGTGTCTGTGAGGGCTTGCACTTCACCTCCTGCTGTGCATCCCGCCTCAGAGAGCACAGCTCACCTCAAGCAGGGGCAGCCAAATCCCTGCCTGAGCCAAGACAAACTGATCCCTCCCCCTAAGAAGCCAGCCACCAAAGCAAATACATCTCATCTGTGGTAGCATAAAAGCGCATGGACAAGAACTTTGAACCCAGGCGGGCCTGGAAAATACAACTCAGCTAAACCACAGCACAAAGAGATCAGAATCATTAGACTGGCCTTCAGTGCGTAGTTCCAGCGGAGCTTGGCATGCCGCCATTCTACTCGCTGCAGACACCAAGGCGGAGCCACTGAGAACAGCATTCTAGACCTACCACATCAAACCACGCCTATCCACCAGGGGTAGCTGCTGCTTTTTTTTTTTTTTTGCTTTATTTCTTCATTTATTTGTACTTATATTTTTATTATTATTACCTTTTTTACTTAAAAATTCTAAAAATTTTACTCCTTATATTCCTTTCTCCTTTCTCCCTTTTTTTTACCTTCTTGCAATCCAGATAATTTCTCCTGTATCACATCCTTACCTCTCTCCTCAACTGGTCATACACTTGTAGAGTGTCCACTGTCTTTTGTTGTCTCTGATGCCCTTTATTTTTTTCTTCTTCCCTTCTTTTCGTCTCTCTCCTCTCCATTTTCTTTCTTTTCTTCCCCCCCGTTTACTGTGTTTGCTTATTTGACTTCTCTGTGTGTTTGTGTGCTTCTGTTTCCTCTGTGTTTGTCTGTCCGTTTTCCTTCTTAGGGCTAAAACAAGAAACAAGCCAAAGTGTGCATGACAGCAAGTACCAAATATTGCTGAGTAGGGAAATAAAATATTCAAAGGCACACAAGAGAAACTGAGAAACACCATTAAAGAAATATTTCCTGAAATGACAGGCCACAGACAGTCAATAATCCTCCTTTAACAGAGAAACATTAACAGGTGACAGTGCACAACGAGCATTCTAAAGCTGAGAAGAAACAGAAAACTAGCAAAAATGACAAAACGAAGGAACTCTCCCCTGAAGAACCTCCAGGAAGAAGTCACAGCCACAGAACTGGTCAATGCAAATCTAGACATCATACCGGATCAAGAATTATAAAAAACTTGTCATAAAATTAATCACAGGAGTTGAAAAAAGCATCAAATAAGCAACTGAGACAATTAATAGGCACGTTGAAAATAGGTGTGATGAGATAAAAAAGGCTATAGATGAGGTGAACAACAAACTGCAGGCAACCATCTCAAGGATTGACGAGGCAGAGAGAATAGGTGAATTAGAAGATATAGTTATAGCAAAAGAGGAAGCTGAAAAAAGAGAGAAATTGATCCAGGAACAGGAAAGGAGAAATCGAGACCTGAGTGATACAGTCAAATGGAACAACATCCATGTCATAGGAATTTCTGAAGAGGAAGACAGAGAGAAAGGTCCTGAAGGGATACTAGACCAAATTATAACTGAGAATTTCACAAATCCGGGAAAAGAAATAGACATTCAAATCCAAGGGGTACAAAGAACTCCCTTAAAATGTAATTTGAATTGGGCTTTGGTCAATTTCATAGTGAAAATGGCAAAATATAAAGATAAAGAGAGAATTCTGAAAGAGCTAGGGATAAAGTGCCCTCACGTAAAAAGGGAAATCTATCAGAGTGGTTTCAGACCTATCTAATGAAACTTGCCAGGTCAGGAGGAATTGCAGGAAATCTTCACAATGTGATGAATGGAAAAAAAAAAACATGCGTCCAAGAATCGTTTATCCAGCAAGCCTGTCATTAAAAATAGAAGGAGAGATAAAGGTTTTCCCAAATAAACAAAAAGTGACAGAATTCATGACCACCAAACCAGCCCTACAGGAAATCATCAGAGGGACTCTATGAAGGAAATGTTGCAAAGAATACAAGGTGCCAGAGACACCACTATAAACATGAATCCTAGGGAGAACACAATGACTCTAAACCCACATATTTTGGTAATAACATGGAATGTAAATGGACTGAATGCTCCAACCAAATGACACAGGGTAGCAGAATGGATAAAGAAAAAAACCAATCTATTTTCTGTCTACAAGAACTCATTTTCGACCTGAAGACACCTTTAGGTTCAAAGTAAAGGGATGGAGACCATCAAAACCCTCAAGGAGAAAGTAACTGACAGAATGGAAAACTATAGTTTCAAATGACATATCAGATAAAGGGATAGTATTAAAAATCTACAAGAAACTCACCTAACTTCACACCCACAAAAGAACCCAGTGAAGAAATGGGCAGAAGACATGATCTATTACATCCAATCCCTTTGAAATACAAGCAATCATCAGAGATTACTATGAAAAATTATATGCCAACAAACTGCACAACCTAGAAGAAATGGACAAATTCCTAAAGGCACATGCATGGCCAAAATTCAAATGGGAAGAGATAGAAAGTAAGATTAGACCAAAAACCAGTGAAGAAATCAAATCTGTTATCAAAAATCTCCCAAAGAATAAGAGTCCAGAGCCAGATAGCTTCCCAGAGGAATTCATCCAGACATTTGAAGCAGAGCTAATACCCATTCTTCTCAAAGTATTTAAAAAAAATAGAAATAGAAGGAAAACTGCCAATCTCATTCTACGAAGCCAGCATCACCTTGATACCCAAACCAGAGACCCAGCCAAAATAGACAACTACAGACCAATGTCCTTAATAAAAACAGATGCAAAATTATCAACAAGATACTAGCAAATCAAAATCAACAGCATATAAAAAGAATTATCCATCATGATCAAGTGGGATTCATTCCTGGGATACAGGGATGGTTCAATATTCACAAATACATCAATGTGATCCATCACAGTAACAAAAGAGAGGATAAAAACCATATGATCCTGTCGATAGATGCAGAAAAAGCATTTGACAAAATACAGTACCCTTTCCTAATAAAAACCCTTGAGAAAGTCGGAATAGGAGGAACTTATCTAAACATTATAAAAGCATATTATGAAAAGTCCACAGCCAATATCATCCTTAATGGGGAAAAATTGAGAGCTTTCCCCTGAGATCAAGCACAAGACAGGGGTGTTCACTCTCACCACTGTTGTTTAACATAGTGCTGGAAGTCCTAGCATCAGCAATCAGAAATCAAAAGGAAATAAAAGGATTCAGAATTGGCAAAGAAGAAGTCAAACTTGCACTTTTCACAGATGACATGTACTCTACATGGAAAACCCGGCAGACGTCACCAGAAGCCTTCTAGAACAGATCAATGAATTCAGTAAAGGTGCAGGATACAAAGTCAATGTACAGAAATCAGTTGTATTCCTATACACCAAAACTTAAGCAGCCAAAAGAGAAATCAAGAAACTGATCCCATTCACGATTGCATGAAAAACCATCAAATACCTAGGAGTAAACCTAACCCAGGATGTAAAAAAACCTATATGATGAAAACTATAGAAAACTTATGAAAGAGATTGTAGAAGACACCAAGAAATGGAAAAACATTCCCTGTTCATGGATCGGAAGAATAAACATTTTGAAAATATCATTACTACCTAAAGCAATCTATACATTCAATGCAATCCCCATCAAAATTGCACCAACATTCTTCTCAAAGCTAGAACAAACTATCCTCAAATTCGTATGGAACCACAAAAGACCCCGAGTAGCCAAAATCATATTGAAGAAGAAAACCAGAATGGGAGGCATCACAATCCCAGACTTTCGCCTCTACTACAAAGCTGTCATCATCAAGACAGTATGGTATTGGCACAAAAACAGACGCATAGTCCAATGGAATAGAATACAGCACCCAGAACTGGGCCCACAAATGTATAGCCAATTAATTTTTGACAAAACAGGAAAGAGTATCCAATGGAAAAAGACTGCCTCTTTAGCAGGTGGTGCTGGGAAAACTGGACAGCAACATGTAGAAGAATGAAAGTAGACCACATTCTTACACCATACACAAAAATAAGATCAAAATGGCTGAAGGACCTGAATGTGAGACAGGAAACCATCAAAACCCTCGAGGAGAAAGTAGGAAAAAACCTCCTAGACTTCCTCCGCAGCAATTTCCTACTTGACACATCCCCAAAGGCAAGGGAATTGAAAGCAAAAGTGAACTCTTGGGACTTCATCAAGATAAAAGGCTTCTGCACTGCAAAGGAAACAATCAAGAAAACTAATAGGCAAATGACAGAATGGGAAAGATAGTTTCAACTGACATATCAGATAAAGGGCTAGTATCCAAAATCTACAAGGAACCCTCCCAACTTCACACCCACAAAACAAATAACCCAGTGAAGAAATGGGCAGAAGACATAAACAGACACTTCTCCAAAGAGGACATCCAGATCGCCTACAGGCACATGAAACGAAGCTCATCATCACTCATCATCAGGGAAACACAAATCAAAACCACACTGAGATACCACCTCACGCCAGTCAGAGTGGCTAAAATGAACAAATCAAGAGACTATAGATGCTGACGAGGGTGTGGAGAGACAGGCACCCTCCTACACTGTTGGTGGCAATGTAAACTGGTGCAGCCGCTCTGGAAAACAGTGTGGAGGTTCCTCAAAAAACTATCCATAGAACTCCCCTATGACCCAGCAATAGCACTGCTAGGGATTTACCCAAGGAATGCAGAAATGCTTATGCATAAGAGCACATATACCCCGATGTTCATAGCAACAATGTCAACAATAGCCAAATCACGGAAAGAGCCTAAATGTCCATCACCTGATGAGTGCATCAGGAAGATGTGGTATATATACACAATGGAGTACTACATGGCAATGAGAAAGAATGCCATATGGCCATTTGTAGGAAAGTGGATGGACCTTGAGGGTGTCATGCTAAATTAAATAAGTCAGGCAGAGAAGGACAGATACCATATGTTTGCACTCATAGGTCTAACAGGAAAACAGGAGAAACCTAATGGAGGACCAGGGGGAGGGGAAGAGGGAAAGAGAGTTGGGGAGAGAGAGGGATGCAAAACTTGAGAGACTATTGAATGCTGAAAATGAACTGAGGGTTGAAGGGAAAGGGGGAGGGGGGAAAAGAGGTGGTGGTGATGGAGGAGGGCACTTGTGGAGAAGAGCACTGAGTGTTGCATGGAAACCAATTTGACAATAAACTATTAAAAGAAAAAAAGACCTAAAAAAAACCTACCTTCTCCCTGACTCAAGTTTTCTGTCTTTGGTTCATTCTCTTTTTTTTAATAGTTAGTGTCATCTTATTTAACCCTAAATTTTATCATGATAATCCTTTGTTGGAAGACTTTTCTGTTTGTTTCAAGTTTTTATTTAAATTCTAGTTGATTAACATATAGTATAGTACTGGTTTTAGGAGTGGAATTTAGTGATTCATCACCTACATATAACATCCAGTGCTCATCACAATGGGCATCCTCTTTAATACCCATCACCCAGGTAGCCCAAACCCACACACCTCCCCACAAGCAACTCTGTTTGTTCTTTATAGTTAAGAGCCTCTTATGGTTTGCCTCCCTCTTTCTTTCTTTTCCCTTTCCCTATGTTCATATGTTTTTTTTTCTTAAATTCCATATATGAGTGAAATCATATGGTATTTGTATTTCTGACTGACATATTTCACTTAGCATAATACACTCTAGCTCCATCCATTTCATTGTAAATGGGAAGATTTTATTTTTGGTACAATTTGATTCTTTTTCTTTCTACAGAATATTTAGACTGTAGGTTTTAACTTGTGCTCTTTTATACCACCATTAATTTTCTTATTCACTCATTTATAGCTTCATTTACATGATAAATATTTGGGTTTCTACTCTTCTAGATGCTGAAATTATACCAATAAACAAAACAGATAAAAATTCTTGCCTTCATGGGGCTTTTATTCTAGTGCCATAAAAAATAAAAACAAATAAATATAATATATAGTGATAAGTAGTGACAAAAACAGGTAAAGCAGGGAATGGGATTTGGAACTAGTCTGAAGGTTATTTAAACCTATTTAGGAGAGGCTAAAGAAACATTTTCTGATAAGTTCACACTTGACTAGACAAAAAGCAAGAGAAATTTTGGAGCTCTTCTTGGCCTGCCCACATCATACCTCCGTGGGCTGTCCCATGATCGAACCACAACCACAAACTCAAGACCTAGACAAGGCCAAGTTGGCTGGCAAGTGGCTACAGGGCACAAATCTAGCCCACTCTTGGCTGGCAACCAGACCCAGGCTCCTGTCCCTAGGGACCTCAGCCTTCAGCTGACCCTGTCCTCTGTCCTACCTAACATGCTGGTCCCCACCCACGTTCTGCCCACAAAGATTAAACATAACCCCAAATCTGTCCCCACCATACAGGTGGGCTCTCCTCTATCTCAGAGGCATAGTCCCCTCCTCACTCCCAAGGGGTTGCCTGTTCACACTCCCAAGGAGAACTTGGTCCCACTCTGCTGTCCAGCCCCAGCAACCCAGGGATGCCCTGAAGGACACAGTTGAACACCAAGAACATCTTGGAGTCACCGATTTTCCACCACCAGAAACTACAAGGTAAGTTGAGGAGAGAAAGGGCAGTAAGGAAAGCACTGCCAGTCCTGGCCAGTGGGTCTGGTGGAGGACCAGGCATGCCACTAGGAATGGCAGGGGCTACCTTTTCCTCCTTTTGGTGGTTCATCCTGCCAGAACCTCTAGATGTCTACTTACTCCTGTAGATCATGTGTATCAAGGTCTGTTGGGCAGGGTCTTGGACCTCTCCCAGCTCCCGTGCTTCTCCACCCCAGCAGCTACCTCATTCTGTGCTGCTTGAGCTCCAGGGAGGAGAGCTGGTCATTGGCTGCGTGTGGGTGAAGGTAAGTGTTAACTTATCCTGATATTAAGTGTTAACTTATTACTGATAAGTCAGGAAGCCCATGAGACAAGGGCAGTGATGGGCAGCCTATTCCTATGTCCTGGATAAGGGTCACTTGGCATTTCAGGGCCATCCCAGCCCTATCAAAGCAGATGGATGGGTGTGGGAGCCATTTTTGAAGGAACAGCAGGGCTGTCTGGAGTCTAGAGAAGGCATGGCCTGTTTACAGCACCAGAGGTTAGGATAGGTCTCCATGGCTTAAGACTCCTGCATCTGTGGGCAGGAGCTGGGAGCTGACTTGTGTCCTTAGGTGCCAGTTTACCATGTGGGTTGGCTCCACTGGACTCCACTCCATGTCCCTGAGTCAGTGACAGGGAAAATGAAAGAGAATGCCATCCTGTTATAAAACTTTTATTCTCTACTTTAAGGACTTCTTAGCTGAGGATTATATGTAAAATATAAGTCCTAAAGATAAAATTATAACAGTTTTGCTTCCAGATGCTTATTAGGAAAGACAAGTGTGTTCCAGGATGTTATTAGGAATAAACTCTAGGGGCACCTGGTTGACTTAGTAGGTTAAGCATCTGACTCTTGATTTCATCTCAGGTCATGATCTAACAGTTTGGGAGTTCGAGCCCCACATCGAGCTCCTTGCTGATAATGTGGAGCCTGCTTGGGATTGTCTCTCTCCCTTTCTCTCTGCCCTTCCCCTGCTCACTCTCTTTGTCTCTCTAAAAATAAATAAATTACTTAAAACAAACTTTTAAAAAAAGGAATGTATTTTCATTTCGTTGGTTTCCATATATTTTTTAATTTCTTCTCTAATTGCCTGATTAACCCAATCATTCTTTAGTAGGGTGGTTTTTAACCTCCACATTTTTGGAGGTTTTCCAGACTTTTTCCTGTGGTTAATTTCAAGTTTCATAGC
>NC_043717.1:65585528-65599013 GCF_006229205.1 Suricata suricatta | reverse complement strand
CAGTATGTGATCAATCTTGGAGAATGTGCCATGTGCACTCGAAAAGAAGGTGAATTTCCTATCTTCAGGATGCAGAGTTCTAAATATATCTATCAGTTCCATCTGTTCCAATGTGTCGTTCAGGTCCATTTTTTCTTTAGTGATTTTCTGTCTGGTTGATCTATCCATTGTTGTCAGTGGAGTATTAAAGTCCCCTGCAATTAGCACATTTTTGTCAATAAGATTGTTTCTTTCTGTGATTAATTGTTTTATGTATTTGGGCGCTCCCAAATTTGGAGCATAGATTTTTATAATTGTTAGCTCTTCCTGATGGAGAGATCCTGTAATTATTATATAGTGTCCTTCTTCATCTCTTGTTACTGCCTTTACTTTAACGTCCAGTTTGTCTGATATAAGTATGGCTACTCTAGCTTTCTTTTGGCTTCCAGTCGCCTGATAGATATTTCTCTATCCCTTTACATTCAACCTGAAGGTGTCTTCCAGTCGAAAATGAGTCTCTTGTAGACAGAAAATAGATGGGTTTTGTTTTTTATCCATTCTGCTACCCTGTGTCATTTGGTCAGATAAAGGGCTAGCATCTAAAATATACAAAGAACTCACCAAACTTCACACCCACAAAACAAATAACCCAGTGAAGAAATGGGCAGAAGACATGAACAGACACTTCTCCCAAGAGGACATTCAGATGGCCTACAGGCACATGAAACGAAGCTCAAAATCACTCATCATCAGGGAAATACAAATCAAAACCACACTGAGATACCACCTCACACCAGTCAGAGTGCCTAAAATGAACAAATCAAGAGACTATAGATGCTGGCGAGGGTGTTGAAAGACAGGCACCCTCCTACACTGTTGGTGGCAATGTAAACTGGTGCAGCTGCTCTGGAAAACAGTGTGGAGGTTCCTCAAAAAACTATCCATAGAACTCCCCTATGACCCAGCAATAGCCCTGCTAGGGATTTACCCAAGAGATACAGAAATGCTGATACATAGGGGCACATGTACCCCAATGTTAATAGCAGCAATGTCAACAATAGCCAAATCATGGAAAAAGCCTAAATGTCCATCACGTAATGAGTGTGGATCAAGAAGATGTGGTATATATACACAATGGAGTACTACATTGTAATGAGAAAGAATGAAATGGCCATTTGTAGGAAAGCGGATGGGCCTCGAGATTGTCACGCTAAGCAAAATAAGTCAGGCAGAGAAGGACAGATACCATATGTTTGTACTCATACGTCCAACAGTAAATTTTCAGAATGATCTAGCTTCAAGAGAAGCAAGCAGTTAGTAGTGCTTAAGAAAAATTGACTCAGTATCTAATGGATAGTTGATACCTGTCACAACACAGCATTTTATATACTGGTAAGTGAAACTGCAATACAATCTAAGATTATTTTGGGAGTGTTTGCTGTGTAATTGGATTTAATGAAATGTTTAGAGGTGCAGTAGGCATGACTTTGAGTAGATAATGAAAGAAAATGCAAAATGCTTATTGACTCATGATGTGGTTTCATCTTAGCTTGGGCAAACCATGCAGTATTTAATACATAGTAGCAGAATATTTACTAGTGAAGCTTGAAAAGATGTGAGTTCTTTGTGTGCAATGTTTCATTTATGCATGTGAGAGGGTTGTCTTTTTTTAATATTTTTACATTGTAGTAATTGTTTTGCTTGGTGGTGGTGTTTGCTTATTTAATACACTCCATCAGGGACAGAAATTACATGCTGTTTTTCCCCCTAGGAAGTGTGTCTTGGGTTTCTTCCTTATTTTCTTTACTTTTTTTTTTTCTCTCTTCTTTTTTTTGATGGTGGTGTTGGTTATGTTTAAATGAAGTTGCTATTACAACACCAAAGACTCAATCATCCATTTCCTACATAAAAGGTAGCTACTTTTTTGCATAGACCTCAAGTATATTGTAGTATAGAGGTGGAATTTAAGGAAAGGTATTAAGCAGGCTATGTTTTAGCTAATGGGCAAGTAATAAATTGTATCATTTATATTGAATGTATCATAGATAAGCTGCTATATAGCGATCGCCACTTCAGATAACTGTGAAATTAGGTGATTAACTAGTTGTTACTTAACCTTCTAATTGCTGTATAAGTCTAATTACATGAAATAGAAGTTGGGGTTTTGATTTTTTACTTTGCTTTTCTGTTTGGAGTGTCATTGTAGCTACTGTATTGTAAATGATGGAAAATAAATGCATATTTAAAAAAATAATAAAAATAAAAAAGAAATGAACTCTACTAAGAGGAGAGTTACTGCAGGCTGATGCAAACTAAGTTATCCATTAGTGAGACCAGTTTTCTTAAATTGGAGAGATTACATTAGCAAATGTAAAGTTATCCTTGTTTCTTTCTTGTCTCCTTCTAGCTGCTTCTAATAAAGATATTTGAAATAATCAATATGAGAACTGTGGGGAAATGATATCAGCAGTAGACTGGTATAGTGAGTGATCCAAAAATAAAACATTCATATCTTCCCTTCCTCAAATTAATTGATAACTGAGGAAACCCACGGTCAGTGTTATGTTCTGTGTTCATCCATTCAATTTTTCTATTTCTTTAAAATTTTATATGCTGATAAAAATAAAATGCCTAACCTTCATAATAACACTTATTCATTCCTTTGTTTGATTAGACACTTCAGTATATAAAAGAATAATCACAAGGAAGAATAACAGCAACTAAGAATATTAGTCATTTACAGTTATATGGAGAAAATTTATATTCCATTCTAGTATTTTAAGGTTAAGTTTTTTTCTATTCAGTGTTCACTTTTCATTATTAAAAATGGTTTTAGAAACAAGAAACAATTGGGAAACCAAACCTGATTCTACCTCATACTAAATGATATTCCCAGCCCTCCAGAATCTCTGCAACTCTCTACCTCCACTCTCCTTAGGTTCTCTTAATGCTACTTTTTGAAAATGGAAAAACATAACACCAAGTATTCATTTTTCTGAAAATATATCTTCCTTATTTTAACTGTACATTGCTTTCTGAAGGTCTGGAGGATGCTGCATCAGCAATCAAAGAATCAAGAATGTATCAGAAAACATTTTGAGAAGTACAGTACCAAGAAATGTGAAAACTCAGCAAGCATGTTCCTGTCTTTGTGTGTCACCATTTGCCAACTTGTTATGCAAAATACGATTCATGTGATTGTCTCACAGTCTGTATGTGTTTGCAGCAGTAGTGCTGGCATTTTATGATAGGCTGTGTTACGTATTTTACGCATGGAAAAGGACTAACATTTGCCTTTGAAAATGTATAGAAAAGCTATGTATTCTAGCCAACATCTGTAAAGTTTGTTTTGCTCAAGAGTGGCTTTTATTTCTACTAGATGATGATGAGACCAGCTATTCATTAGTTTCAAAAATATGCATCCCTGAGTGGGATATTTTTATCCCCATTTAATTTATTTTCCTCCTAGGATATTAATGTTAATGTGATTTGAATAAAAAGTGATTTGACTGGGCAAAGATATTTTTAGAATTTGTGGTTATATCAACATTTTCCTTTAAAAAGGTGGAAAAAGACAAACCAGAAGTGAAAAGTTCTAGACAAGACACCTATAGGTAAAGAGATATGAAAACATTTATTCTCCATCTCTTTAATTTTTAGCTTGATAATTTATGAGTGATTGTGCTCTATATATGACATTAAGTCAAAAATATTAGATTATCAGGTATGTCATGAGCATGTCATTTTGTTATTATTTGAAAGAGAGAGACTTGTTTATTTATTTATTTATTTATTTACTTTTTAATATTTAAACATTATTTTTTATAATAGTTTATTGTCAAATTGGTTTCCATATAACACCCAGTGCTTCTCCCCACAAGTGCCCTCCTCCATAAACACCACCTCCCATCCCCCTCTCCTCCCCCTTCAATCCTCGGTTCGTTTTCAGTATTCAATAGTCTCTCATGGTTTGTGTCCCTCTCTCTCCCCAACTCTCTTTCCCCCTTCCTCTCCCCATGGACCTCCATTAGGTTTCTCCTGTTCTCCTGTTAGACCTATGAGTGCAAACATATGGTATCTGTCCTTCTCTGCCTGACTTATTTCGCTTAGCATGACACCCTCAAGGTCCATCCACTTTCCTACAAATGGCCATATTTCATTCTTTCTCATTGCCATATAGTGCTCCATTGTGTGTATATATACCACATCTTCTTGATCCATTCATCAGGTGATGGACATTTAGGCTCTTTCCATGATTTCGCTATTGTAGAAAGTGCTGCTATGAACATTGGGGTACATGTGCTCCTATGCATCAGCACTTCTGTATCCTTTGGGTAAATCCCTAGCAGTGCTATTGCTGGGTCCTAGGGGAGTTCTATCAATAGTTTTTTTGAGGAACCTCCACACTGTTTTCCAGAGCAGCTGCACCAGTTTACATCCTCACCAACAGTGTAGGAGGGTGCACATCTCTCCACACCCTCGCCAGCATCTATAGTCTCTTGATTTGTTCATTTTAGCCACCCTGACCAATGTGAGGTGGTGTCTCAGTGTGGTGTTGAGTTCTATTTCTCTGATGATGAGTGATGTTGAGCATCGTTTCATGTGCCTCTAGGCCATCTGGATGTCATCTTTGGAGACGTCTCTGTTCAGATCTTCTGTCCATTTCTTCACTGGATTATTCGTTTTTCGGGTATGCTTCCTGCTTTCTCCTCTAGGGTTTTTATGGTTTCCTGTCTCACATTCAGGTCCTTTATCCATTTTGAGTTTATTTTTGTGAATGGTGTAAGAAAGTGGTCTAATTTCATTCTTCTACATGTTGTCCAGCTCTCCCAACACCACTTGTTGAAGAGGTTGTCATTTTTCCATTGGATACTCTTTCTTGTTTTGTCAAACATTAATTGGCAATACACTTATTTATATACTTTTGAGAGAAAGAGAGAGAGAGAGAGAGAGAGAGAGAGAGAGAGAGAGAGAGAGAATCACAAGCAGACTATTCACTGTCAGTCAGCACAGGGCCCAATGTAAGGCTTGAACTCACAAAACGTGAGTTCATGACCTGAGGCAAAATCAAGACTCTGACACATAAATGACTGAGGCACCCAGGTGCCCTTTGAGAGAAACTTACACAGGCTCAACACCCAGCCTGGATCTCAACACAGCGCTCAACATCTTTCAGCTGTGAGTTCATGACCTGAACCAAAATCAAGAGTTAGACATTTAAAGAGTTGAGCTACCCATGTGCTCCATGAGCATATTCTTATTAAACATTGCTGGTAAATAAAAATGGAAAACATTGGTTGGAGACACACAGCACATTTGTAAAATATGGACAAAACTGCTCACTAGCACAATTTAATTGGAAATTAAATCTGTTTAAACATAGGTCGCTATGAAAAGTCACAGTAAGCCTCAGACTCATATATGACTCACCTCAGCATTTTCATCTGTATATTTCATAAATCGCTCAAATGCAGGATGGAAAACACTAAACACATCTCTTTCCTCAAACTATGACTTCCTTTAGTAGTTTGTATCTCCAATTATGCCAGCAAGAAACCTGGGAGCCATTCTTGACTCCTGTTGGAGAGGAAGACCCTCCTCTGAGTTACAAAGTGCTTCTAGTTGGACTTAGAATCAAATTGACATGAGATAACAGGAGAAAAATCAAATGTAATAGGTGTATTTATGGGGAATCCACACATACATGGAAATTCCAAAAACAATGAAGAGCCATGAAGCTTATAGGAGCTAAGAAGAAGGGTAGGATCTGAGGATACATAGGGAGCAAGGCCATTAGCAAGAAGACACAAAAAGATATTTTGAGAAACAGAGTTTGCACTAGTATGCAGATAAGTTTCTTAGGTAAAGGGCAGTTTTGATTAATAGCTCTGTTCCTCATACAGGGCAGTTGAGGAGGACCAGGAAGAAAGCTTTTCCTACACCTTCTAGGTTTTGATTAGTTTTAACTCAAGGTAATGTTTATGCCAAAGTGGCCCATCTTCGGGCAGACTGCCCTTGACCCTTACACTCCTCTCTTTTCATTCACACCACACATTCAATTAATCACAAAATTCCTGTTGATTTTATATGTAAAATATCTCTCAAGGTACCTGGGAGGCTCCATCTCAGTCAGACACTTGAGATCTTGATTTCAAGTGTCTTGATCTCAAGCCCCACGTTAGGCTCTGCACTGGAAGTGAAGCCTACTTAAAAGAATAAAATTAAAAAAACGTGCCTCAAATCTTTCCAATAAGTCTGCTTGTTTTATTCTCACTGTCAAACTCTCAGTCCTAGCTACCACAATTCCTTACCTAAACTGCAAAATACTCTTCCAAGTAGTTTTCTTTTTGTAATCAGAATGAGCTTTTAAACATGCCTTTTGATTCTGCTAGTCTCTTAGAAAACAATAATTGCTTCTTATTGCTCTTAGGATGAAGACTGAAAATCTTATAATGGTCCTTATCAACCTTCTTCACACCTATATCCTCACTCTTTGAATTGCACCCACATAGACTTACTTTTAATTCCTGTAATGAAATCTATTCTCCCTTTCTCAGAACGTCCAATGTGCTCTTCCCTCTGCTTGGAATTATTTTTCCCTTTTTCAATTCTCAACCTAAGACAGATGCCCCTGTTAAGTACCCTCTAAATAACTCCAGAGTATTGGTCAAAATTTTCACTAAACAGTGAAGTTTTGAAGTGGTTTTAATTGCCTTTTCAATGAGAATATAAATTCTAGGAAGGCCAGTACCACTTCTCTTTCACTGTCATGTACTCAAGTACCTACTGTAGAGACAGAAAAATTTTCCTTTCTATGTTTTTTGGGTGGTCTAATAATGAATTTTATACAAGATAGTTTATCAGACAGTAAACAAAATGTTTAATGGCATGTATACTTCTTGTATACATAGGAGATACCCAGGAAAACTGAGTACTTCCCTGAAATGGCCAAAGCCATCACCTTAAATGCCACCTTCAGCTAATGACAACAACAAAAAAAAGATATTGGAGTGAGGAGCTGGTTATAGGATGTTACCAGGAAAAGCACCTTATAAGAGTGTATGGTGGTTATGTGATTTAAATCCTTGCCTTCTCCATAAATAAGAGTTTCCATAGATTGTGTTATCACCTCTTTTCTGGTACAGCATGGAAAACACCATTAAAATGGAGATTTCCCTTATAAATATAAATGCCTCTTACAGAAGCTTAACTTCTACTCCGTTTTTGGAGTTTCATCTGTGTCTGCTGTTTCTTAAAAATAACTAATTTGGGGCACCTGAGTGGCTCAGTTGGTTAAGCATCTGACTTCGGCTTAGGTCATGATCTCACTGCTCATGTGTTCAAGCCTGCGTCAGGCTCTGTGCGGACAGCTCAGAGCCTGGAGGCTGCTTCGGATTCTGTGTCTCCCTCTCTGACCCTCCCCCATTCGTGTTCTGTCTCTCTCTGTCAATAATCAATAAATGTAAAAAATTAAAAAATAACTAATTTAAAGTAATTGATACCCCAAAGAGGCATATTTTTGAGGTGACAAAATTTGTTCTCCTTCACTATCAAACATGATGTACAAAGTAAATTGCTTAGTATATACATTTTTCTGGATGAATATTGAGTGCTTTAGAGTGAAATAGCATTATTTAAAAGTTTTCTCAGAGAGCGCCTGGGTGCCTCAGTTAGTTAAGCAACAGATTCTTTTTTTTTTTTTTTTTTTTTTTTTTTTTTTAGCAACAGATTATTGATTTTGGCTCAGGTCATGATCTCCCAATTCATGAGTTCAAGCCCTGTATTGGGCTCTAAGCTGACCATGCGGAGATTCCTTGGGATTCTCTCTCTCTCCCTCTTTCTGCCACTATCTCGCTCTCTCTCCCTCTCTGTCTCTCTCTGTCTCTCTCTCTCTTTCTCAAAATAAATAAATAAGTTTAAAAAATTAAACAATAAAATTTATCTCAGATATTGTATTTTTAAAAATCTCAAAATTTGTTCTTTAATTGCAGTAGTCTGACACAGCTGACCAAAAATATATTACCCAATGTTATCAATTTAAAAAACACAAAATTTATATATTTTCTAGATAATATCAAGGTTTTACATTCATGAGATCTCTTTTACATTTAAAGTAATAGATATCCCAAAGAGACATATTTTTGAGGTGACAAATCTGTTCTTCACTATCGAACATGATGTACAAAGTAAATTGCTTAGTATATACATTTGAGATTTGTAGCCATGACAAGTAGAAGTAACTAAATCAGGGAATAATGTCTTCATTTTCCCTTCACCTCAAAATATAGGATATGCGAATAAGAAAACGCTTTTAAAAATGCATGAATGGCGGTTGTTTTAAGTAAAAGTATCCTTTTTCATCCTTAGATCACTCAGTTATATTTGAGATACATTGAATCTTACCTATTAATGCTGTTATGTGAATTTCCTTGGATTCCGCTGAAAAGTCTGTGTAACATCTACATACAATTGTCAGAACATACTCTTAATGTATTTTTAAGTGATGTAATTTAAATCTTAGACACAAATGTGAATTTGCTTTTGATGATCCTTTCACCTTTCATGTCAGGGCCCTATTTTCTTTTGTCACTACCATCTGCAATTTCAACCAAGGTAGTATTCCCATTCTATAGTTCTGTCTGTATATTACCATGTCAACTGATTTTTAAGGAGTGACCTTCTACAACAGAATTTGTCTCTTAAATATAACTCTAGGATGGAAAACTTCAGAATACATATAAATGAAATTATCACAATGAATGACCGCCATACGACATTAAAGTTGATATTTTTGAGCTGGGTACCTGGTCACAGAAAACTTACTTAGAATGTCCCCTAAAAATAGCAAGAAGTAAAACAAAGTATTATGCTAGAAATAGTTGATGCGGCAATGTCTAAGGACACTTTGAGAATATGAATCTCAAGACCTTGTATGTCTGATAATATCTTTGTGTAAATAATAGAAACCCAATAATTAGAAATATAGAAATTAAAATAATATATAGTCATCAATTTAGTAAACTCAATAGATTAGCTAGCCATGCTCCTCTATAAAGGCCCCTATCAGGGTACATTTATTACAATTGATGAACCTCAAGGAGTTCAAGACAGGTTCTACCAGAATGTGCCACTTTGGCATGTGGATTATTTTGAACTGAAAGCAATTAAGACCCTATGGGCTTAAGAGAAACTTTGCTTTTCCCTTAACTACACAGAAAAATCTAAATTGGGGTTCTTTTCCAGGATAAAGTTTATTAACAAAGATAATATTTATCTGAGTGAGCCATCTTTATGTCAGAGCAAACATCTAATTATCCAACATCTGCTCTCCTTATTGCCCTGTGAAATTCATGTCTTTCCTCTGATGTTCCACATTCCTACCCTCTTCTCCTTAGTTCAGAATGGCATAAATACCTCATTTTCCCTGACCATCTTTGGAATTTCCATGTCTCTGTAGATTCTTCCTATAAATACTTATTAAATTTGATTTTTTTCTGTTAATCTGTCTCATGTCAATTTGATTCTTAGTCAAGCCAGAATGACCTTCAAGGGGACAGAAGTACTTGCTCCTTGAAATGGGGTTGAGACATTCTTGCTCCCCAACAATCTACATTGACACATCATTATTATTCAGAGTCCATAGTGTAGATTAGGGTTCATTTTTGGTGTCGTTCATTTTATATGTTTTGACAAATGTATAATAACATGTACCCACCATCGTGATATCATATTGAGACAGGGAAACTGAAGAACTTCCATGAATAACTATTTTATTTTGCTTCTTTTCCTGCTTCTATTCTTGATAGAATCTCACCTCCAACCTACACATACATTATAATACAGATAATGTATGACCTCCTTTACCTCCTTGACCCTTGTAAGGGTCAAGGAATTAATGACTTCTTTAGACTCTCTCAACACAGTATATAATATGTAAAGAATGACCAGACAAAGATGACTCATGAGTCCATCATATGCATATTTCAGACTACTGATTATAGACACCTTGATGCCAAGGCCCTTGGTTCTAGGGAAGGGAATAAGTAACTTATGGAGGACACCTTGACACTTACTCTGGTTCTGACCAGCTCTTAGAGGCCTGAGAGGAAACGTACACAAAACTACAATCTTCAATAAAATCCCCCAAGCAAAGTCTCTTAGACACTCTGCAACTGCATTCTCTCTCTATCTCCAGAAACCATGCTCTCACTTACTGCTGGCTAATGTTTGATTTCTATCCTGCACAAAACCAAGGACCTTCTTGGCTTGTTCTGCAGGACCCCTTGCCCCTCAGATCTGGTCTGCCCATGTCAAAGAGTAGTTACATTGCTCACAAAATCCTTTCTGCTCCATCTATTCATCCCCCATGCCCAACCCCTGGAAAACATTGATCTTTTTACTGTTTCAATAGTTTTGTCTTTTCCAGAATGTTATAAAGTTGGAATCATATAGTACGTTGCCTTTGTAGATGTATTTCTTTCATTTAGTAATATGCATTTAAGATTCCTTTCTGTATTTTCAGGTCTTGGTAGCTCATTACTTTTTAATGCTAAATAATGTTCCGTTGTCTGAATGTACCATAATTCATCCATTCACTTACTGAGAGACATCAGCATTGCTTCCAAGTTTTGACAATTATGAATAAAGCTCCTATAACTTTTTTGTGTGTACATAGTTTTCAATTCCTTTGAGTAAAAGCTAAGGAAAGTAATTTCTGTATTGTATGTCAAAAGTATGTTTAGTTTGATAAGAAACTGACAAACTATCTTTAAAAGTGTCTGTACCATTTTGTATTCTGCCAGCAATGAATGAGAGTTCTTCTTGCTTCTTCATATCCTCATCAGAATTTGATATTGTCAGTGTTTTGAATTTTTGCCATTATAATAAGTGTATAGTGATACCTCATTGTTCTCTTTTAATTTACATTTTTCTTTTAATTCATTTAATTTACAATTAATTTACAACTTATATGATGCTGAACATTTTGTCATGTCTACTATGTGTATGTATGTGTGTGTGTACATAGTTTGAATAGAGGTTTCTCCAAAAAAGACATACAAATGGCCAATAGGTACGTGAAAAGGAATTCAACATCACTAATCGTCAGAGAAATGCAAATCAAAATCACAATGTGATATCACCTCACACCTGTCAGAAAAGCTATCACCAAAAAGATAAGAGGTAACAAGCACTGGCTAAGATGTGGATAATAGCCAATTCTAGTACATGGTTGGTGGGAAGACAAACTGAAACAACCATTTGGAAAACAGCGTATAAAGTTTCCTTAAGAAAGTAAAAACAGAACTACCATATGATCCAGCAATTTCACTCCTGAGTTTATATGTGAAGGAAAAGAAATCACAATCTCAAAAATATATCTGCACCCTTATGTTCATTGTAGCATTTCTTACAATAGCCAAGACATGGTAACTATTGTGTCCATCAATGGATGAATAAATAAATGTATATGTGTACAATGTAATATTATTCAACCCTAAAAAGAAATTTCTGCCATTTGCTGCATGGATGGATTTTGCAAATATTATAAGTGAAAGAAATCAGACTAAGAAAAATAACTACTGTACAATCTCACTTATATGTGAAATCTAAATTTAAAAAAAAAACTGAACTCATAGATACAGAAAACAAATCGGTAGTTGCCAGAAGTCAGTATGTAGGGCAGGCAAAATGGGTAAAGTGGACCAAAATGTAGAAACTTACAGAAAAGAAGTTCTGGGGATGTATTTTATAGCATGGTGACTAAAATCAACTATGCTGTATCATATGTTTAAGGGTTGCTAAGAGAATAGATCTTAAAAGCTCTGAGTACAACAACAAAATATGTATAACTATATGAGGTGATTGATATTAACTAAACTTATTGTGGTAATTGTTTTGCAATATAAACAAATATCATCTCATCATGTTATACACCTAAAATTAATAAAATTTTGAATCCAATTATATCTCAATATAATGGTGGAAGAAGGAAAATATTTAAGAACTAGCTTTTGATCTTATTGATTTTTATCTATGTCCTTTTGTAGTTTCATTTATTTATAATCTTGTTATTTTCTTCTGCTTGCTTAGAATCTATTTTGCACTTTTTTCTAGATTCTTCAGGTAAGAATTTAATTAACCATTTGAGACATTTCTTATTTTATAATGTAAGCATTTAGTTGCTATACATTTCTCAGCTTTTGTGGCACTTCACATATGCTGTATTTTAATTTCCGTCCTGTTTTGTGTTTTTAAATTTTACTTTGTAATTTCTTTTTGACATATGAATTGCTTGAAAATGTGTTATCTAGTTTGGAAATGTGGGAAAATTTTCCCTTTGTTTTTCTGCTATTGGTTTCTAACTTGATTCCATTATGGTCAAGACATATAGTCTGTATGATTACAGTACTTTCATAGTTTTGAGGTTTGTTTTATGGCCCAGGATATTCTCTATATTTAAGAATGCTACATGTGTCCTTGGAATAAGCGTCTCTTTTGCTATTGTTAGATGAAGGATTCCATATATATTCCAATTATATCCTGTTGGTTAGTTATGTTGTTTAGTTCCTATATATGCTTGCTGATTTTCTGTCTGGTAGATCTATTAATTAGGGTGTTGAAGTCCCCAACATAAACAGCTTCTTGTATTTTTGATTTTTATTTTTATTCTTCCAGCTCTATCAGGTTTTGTTTCATGGGTTTTGAGGTTCTGTTTTTTACTGCATAAACATTTAAGATATTGTGTTTCCCAATCAAATCATCCTTTTACCATATGGCCTTTTTTTTTGTTCTGAAGTCTGCTTATCAGATATTCCTGTTTTCTTCTTATTGATTTTTTTTTAAAAAACTTCTTGATTGTTTCTGAAATCTTATTGATTTTAAATGGAATATCGTTTTTCTATACTTTTAAATTAAATCTGCCTACTTCATATTTGAAGTTAGTTTCAACATACAGTCATCAAATTGTTGCATCATACTTTTTTAAAAAATAGTTTATTGTCAAATTGGTTTCCATATAACACCTAGTGCTCTTCCCCACAAGTGCCCTCCTCCATAAACACCACCTCTTTTATCCCCTCCCCTTCCCCTTCAACTCTCAGTTCATTTTCAGCATTCAATAGTCTCTCAACTTTTGCGTCCCTCTCTCTCCCCAACTCTCTTTCCCTCTTCCCCTCCCACTGGTCCTCCATTAGGTTTCTCCTGTTTTCCTGTTAGACTTATGAGTGCAAACATATGGTTTCTGTCCTTCTCTGCCTGACTTATTTCGCTTAGCATGACACCCTCGAGGTCCATCCACTTTCCTACAAATGGCCATATTTCATTCTTTCTCATTGCCATGTAGTACTCCATTGTGTATATATACCACATCTTCTTGATCCACTCATCAGGTGACGGACATTTAGGCTTTTTCCATGATTTGGCTATTGTTGACATTGCTGCTATGAACATTAGGGTACATGTGCTCCTATGCATCAGCATTTCTGTATCTCTTGGGTAAATCCTTAG
>NC_043717.1:65582510-65585428 GCF_006229205.1 Suricata suricatta | reverse complement strand
CTTTTTGTTGTCTGATTGCTGATGCCAGAACTTCCCAGCACTATGTTGAACAACAGTGGTGAGAGTGGGCACCCCTGTCGTGTTCCTGATCTCAGGGGGAATGCTCTCAGTTTTTTCCCATTGAGGATGATATTAGCTGTGGGTTTTTCATAGACTGCTCTTATAAGGTTTAGGTAAGTTCCTTCTATTCTGACTTTCTCAAGGGTTTTTATTAGGAAAGGGTGCTGTATTTTGTCAAATGCTTTTTCTGCATCTATCGACAGGATCATATGGTTTTTATCCTTTCTTTTGTTAACGTGATGAATCACGTTGATGGATTTGCGGATATTGAACCATCCCTGTAACCCAGGAATGAATCTCACTTGATCATGATGGATAATTCTTTTTATATGCTGTTGAATTCGATTTGCTAGTGTCTTGTTGAGTATTTTTGCATCTGTATTCATTAAGGATATTGGTCTGTAGTTCTCTTTTTTGGCTGGGTCCCTGTCTGGTTTGCGTATCAAGGTGATGCTGGCTTTGTAGAATGAGTTTGGAAGCTTTCCTTCTATTCTATTCTTTGGAATAGTTTGAGAAGAATGGGTATGAGCTCTGCTTTAAACGTCTGGTAAAATTCCCCTGGGAAGCCATCTGGCCCTGGGCTCTTATTTGTTGGGAGATTTTTGATAACGGATTCAATTTCGTCACTGGTTATTGGTCTATTCATGCTTTCTATCTCTTCCGGTTTGAATTTTGGTAGTGCATGTGTATTTAGGAATTTGTCCATTTCTTCTGTGTTGTCCAGTTTCTTGGCATATAGTTTTTCATAGTAATCTCTGATGATTGCTTGTATTTCTAAGGGATTGGTTGTAATAGGTCCTTCTTCATTCATGATTTTGTCTATCTGAGTGCTCTATTTTTTTTTTTTTTCTGAGGAACCTGGCTAGAGGTTTATTGATTTTGTTTATTTTTTTGAAGAACCAACTCTTGGTTTCATTAATCTGCTCGACTGTTCCTTTGGATTCTATATTGGTTATTTCTGCCCTGATCTCTATTACTTCTTTTCTTCTGCTGGGTTTGGGGTGCTCTTCCTGCTTCCTTTCTAGTTCCAGTAGGTTCTCTGTTAATTTTTGAATTTGCGCTCTTTCTAGTTTGTTGAGATTCGCCTGGATTGCAATATACTTTCCTCTTAGGACTGCCTTTGTTGCATACCAGAGATTTTGGATTGTTGTGTTTTCATTTTCGTTGGTTTCCATATATTTTTTAATTTTTTCTCTAACTGCCTGGTTAACACAATCATTCTTTAATAGCTGGTTTTTAACCTCCACATTATTGGAAGTTTTCCATACTTTTTCCTGTGGTTAATTTCAAGTTTCATAGCATCGTGATCTGAAAGTGTGCATGGTATGATCTCTATTTGTTTATACTTATGGAGGGCTGCTTTATGTCCCTGCATGTGGTCTATCATGGAGAATGTGCCATGTGCACTCGAAAAGAATGTAAATTTCCTATCTTTAGGATGCAGAGTTCTAAATATATCTATCAGTTCCATCTGTTCCAATGTGTCCTTCAGGTCCATTGTTTCCTTAGTGATTTCCTGTCTGGTTGATCTATCCATTGCTGTCAGTGGAGTATTAAAGTCCCCTCCAATTAGCAATTTTTGTCAATAAGATTGTTTCTTTCTGTGATTAGTTGTTTTATGTATTTGGGTGCTCCCGAGTTAGGCACATAGATATATATAATTGTTAGCTCTTCCTGATGGAGAGATCCTGTAATTATTATATAATGTCCTTCTTCATCTCTTGTTACTGCCTTTACTTTAAAGTCCAGTTTGTCTGATATTAGTATGGCTACTCCAGCTTTCTTTTGGCTTCCAGTCGCCTGATACATATTTCTCCATCCCTTTACGTTCAACCTGTAGGTGTCTTCCGGTCGAAAATGCTTCTGCTGTAGACAGCAAATAGATGGGTTTTGTTTTTTGATCCATTCTGCTACCCTGTGTCATTTGGTTGGAGCATTCAGTCCATTTACATTCCATGTTATTATTGAAAAATGTGGGTTTAGAGTCATTGTGTTCTCCCTAGAATTCATGTTTATAGTGGTGTCTTTGGCACCTTGTATTCTTTGCGATCTTTCCCTCATAGAGTTCCTCTTAGGATTTCCTGTACGGCTGGTTTGGTGGTCATGAATTCTGTCACTTTTTGGTTATTTGGGAAAACCTTTATCTCTCCTTCTATTTTGAAAGACAGGCTTGCTGGGTAGAGGATTCTTGGCTGCATGTGTTTTGTTCATCACATTGAAGATTTCCTGCCATTCCTTCCTGGCCTGCCAAGTTTATTAGATAGGTCTGTAACCACTCTGATAATTTTCCCTTTGTATGTGAGGGCCCTTTTCTCCCTAGCTGCTTTCACAATTCTCTCTTTATCTTTATATTTTGCCAGTTTCTCTATGATTTGTCATACTGAAGGCCGATTCAAATTACGTCTTACGGGGGTCTTTGTGCCTCTTGAATTTGAATGTCTATTTCTTTTCCCAGATTTGGGAAATTCTCAGTTATAATTTGGTCAAGTATCCCTTCAGGCCCTTTCTCTCTTTCCTCCTCTTCAGGAATTCCTATGAGCTGGATGTTGTTCCGTTTGATTGTATCACTCAGATCTCGAATTCTCCTTTCCTGCTCCTGGATTAATTTCTCTCTCCTTTTTCAGCTTCCTCTTTTGCTAGAACTATATCTTCTAATTCACCTATTCTTCTCTCTGCCTCGTCAATCCTTGAGGTGGCTGCCTCCAGTTTGTTATTCACCTCACCTATAGCCTTTTTTTTAACTCATCAGTTGATTCTTTGATGCTTTTCTCGACCCCAGCGATTAATCTTATGACCAGCTTTTTAAATTCTTGATCTGATATGTTGTCTAGATCTGCCCTGAGCAGTTCTGTGGCTGT
>NC_043717.1:65535390-65582410 GCF_006229205.1 Suricata suricatta | reverse complement strand
TATGACCAGCTTTTTAAATTCTTGATCTGATATGTTGTCTAGATCTGCCCTGAGCAGTTCTGTGGCTGTGACTTCCCCCTGGAAGTTCTTCAGGGGAGAGTTTCTTCGTTTTGTCATTTTTGCTAGTTTTCTGTCTCTTGTCACCTTTAGAAAGCTCGTTGGGCTCTGCGCACCTATTAATATTTCTCTGTTAAAGGAGGCTTATTGACTGTCCAGGGCCTGCCTTTTCAGGAGATATTCTCTTAATGATATCTCTCAGTTTCTCTTGTTGTGCCTGTGAGTATTTTATTTCCCTACTCTGCAATATTTGGGACTTGCCTTCTTGCACACTTTGGCTTGTTTCTTGGTGTAGTCCTATGAAGGAAAACAGACTGACAAACACTGAGAGAACAGAAGCACACATACACACAGACAAATCAAATAACGAAACACATTACAGGGGGGAGAGAAAATGGGAGGGAAAGAGATGAAAAGAAGTGAAGTAGAGAAAATAAAAAGAAGTGAGAAAGAAGAAAAGACAAGAAATATATATAAAAGGGGGTCGGAGACAACAAAGGGCAGTAGAGTGTTTAAAAGTGTATGACCAGTTTAGGGGAGAGGTAAGGTTGAGTTACAGGAGAATATATCTGGGTTGTAGGAAGGTGAAAAAGTAAGGGAGAAAGGAGAAAGGAATATAAGGAGTAAAAATTAAAGGAATTGAGTAAAGAAAAAGGAAAAAAAGGTAATAATGA
The DNA here is from genome assembly GCF_006229205.1 of Suricata suricatta. Lineage (NCBI taxonomy): Eukaryota > Metazoa > Chordata > Mammalia > Carnivora > Herpestidae > Suricata > Suricata suricatta. Next base: position 65,581,679 of record NC_043717.1, on the reverse strand, counting down.
CAAAGAAATAAATACGAAACTAGTGAAGAAAAAAAATCTTTTTATATATTAAGAAAGCAAACAAAACGAAACAAAACAACAAAACAAAACAAGAAACAAAACAAAACAAAACAAAAAAAAAAAACAAAAACGAAAAAAAAAAGCAGCAACTCCCCCTGGTGGATAGGCTTGGTTTGATGTGGTAAGTCTTGGAGTCTGTTCTCAGAGGCTCCGCCCCTGCCTGAGGTGAAATGAGCAGCAAGAGGTGAAGTGAGCACCTTCACATACTCAATTGTGGAGGCCCCACCCCCAGTCAGGATCGCAATTGCAATGGGGGAAAGGAAAAAACAAAAAGCAAAAAACTGAGTCTCTCTTAGTTTCTGATAGCTTTGCTGAAGACGCCGTGCGCTGCTGGAAATGAGCTGGGAGCTCCTACAGTCTAAGCGTGCGCCCAGGCCTCCACTGGCCACCGACTCTTTGTTGGGGGTATTTTTCCCCTGTGGTCCCCCAGGATTCGCGCAGTCAGTTCAGGGAGCGAGGTGTGCAGTGGAAATGCGGTCCGTGGTGGTCCTGTTCCCAAAACCAAGTTTGAATTGCTCGCGCCTGGCACAGTCACTGCTCTGGCCGCTTCCTGCCAGGGAGCGCACCTCCCCAGCGCAGCCGCTTCTCACAGCCACAGACGCCTCTGATTCCCCTCCGAGATGGCTTAGGGCTGGAAGCTATTCCTTCTCTTGCGCCACCCAGGTTCGGGATTCCGGCTACCCGGCAGTTATCTATGGAGTGGGTTTCTGTCTCCAAGCGCAGCCAGGCATTCTATACCTCTTCCGCAGAGACAGTTCTATGAGCGTGTTCCGACTCTGTCTCTTCCCTTTGTCTCCCGGGCGGGCTGCGCACCTGCATCACGTTGGGCTGGGGAATTTAGCTCCCCTGCCCGTCCTGGGCTGGCCTGTTTTCGGATCTCCCCCTTTTGCCCCCACTCACTCAGGTATCCTTGAGGTTCTATTCCTTCTGGAGTTCGTATTTTCTCCTTCCACTCTCGCAGATGAGCGTAATATCCTTCTCAGTTTGATCAATGGTGTGGAAGGAGTTTACAGAGCTCCCTTTCTCTCCACCATCTTGGCTCCACCCCTCTCACAGTATTTTTATTAATGAAATATTGAAAGCAATAAAAATGCTGACCATAAGGGACCAGTAAAGTAAATTATAATATGTATCTGCACTATTCTAGTATATTTTCAATAATGATGTCAGAGAATATTTTTAGATCAATGGGAGCTATTTACTATATGTTTTTCATGAAAATAACAGTTTATAAGAGAATATACATGGTATATTCCCAATTAACAGAAACAAATATTGAATAGATGAAAAGTAGAAAAGACTAGAAAGATATACATGAAAATATTAATTATTATAATACATATGTATAAATACAGATATAAAGATATATATGTATATTTTCTGTGTGTATATATATATACATATATGTGTGTGTTTATATACAGATAGATGGACTAAAGGTGATTTTTATTTTTACATTTTTCTGGATGTTAATTTTATAAATAGATGTAGGGGCATATACATACAGTAAAAGGGACAAATATTTTATAAATAAAAGTGAACTATATCATTCGGTAATGACTCATTACATTATCAATTTGTATGTAAGTTTTGTAGTTCATTTGTACTTTTCTTGTGACAGCCCAGTGACTAGCTCATTATAAATGCTCCATAATTATCAAAGCAACATACACTAATGCTTTATCTTTACTTCAAAATAACAGCATATTCTTTGATATTTATGAAAGTTAAGAGAGTAAAACCTGAGTTCTCATCACAAGGAAAACAATTATTGTATATATATATTTTTTAATTGTTATAAAATGATAGCTGTTAACTATATGTTAGTCATCTTATGATATAAATCTAATAATTATGCTGTACACCCTAAGCTTATACAGTAAAATAAAACTTTTGCTATGATAAAATGATACAAATTAAATTTTGTCCTTTCTTTAATATCCAGCTCCTTGGTAATATGAGATATCTTAATAAAAAAGAATATCTTAACAAAAAATGAATAGATGAAAAAGATTAAAATATACAAACCTCCAGTTATAAAATAAGTAAGTATTGAGTGACCAATACAGCATAGGGAATAGAGTTGATAATATTATAATAACTTTCTATGGTGACAGATGATAACTACACTTATTGTGGTGAACACTATATAATGTATGTAATTGTTGTACACCTGAAAGTAATATAATACATGTCAATTATACTTCAATTAAATCTAAAAAAAACAAAATAAAATGTTTTTAAATTTTATTATACAACAAAAAATAGCAGCATAACATCTTACTGTGTATAAAATGCAAAGAAATGGTTGTAGAATTATAGTTTCATTGAAAAAGTATGAGTTTGAATCATGTATTAAGTATTAATCAAAGTAGTTACCATGTTTTTGACCTCTTAGTACATGCCAGACACTGATCAATTTTTCACCCTTATAGCAGTTTGGTGAAGACAGTTGTCAATATGCTTTTCACTTTATGAGAATGCCTTGAGAGAGCATTTGGTCACAATCATTCACAAGGAAGTTGCAGAGTCAGGTCTGGAGCCTATATCTGACCCTGGAGGCAACACGCTGCATTATGTAGTGACAGAAAGGAAATACTAGCTTCTACCAGCCTGGCTCACAAACCCATACCTCTGCTGGCAAATATCATCCTTTTAATTGAAACAAAACTTCAAGTAAAGGAATTAAAAGATTGCTTTTTGATTAATAAGCACTATTTATTATACAAAAGATATTTATACAGTTTTTCTGAAAGGAAAATTAATATTGCCAATGCTACAGAAACAATCACAAGCCCTGTCTCATTCCTTAAATAATTAGTAATCACTAAAAAGGTTTTTAAAGGGCAAAAGTAAAAATCAAGTGAATATTGAAAATGACACAAATGGCACCTTTTTATCGAGAAAGCTTTCAAAAACTATAGACTTGGTCTAAGGACATTTGCTAATCGTGTTGCTGTTTCAGCTATTGCCATCACCAACTTTTTATTCACACATAGGAATAGGAAAACTAAGCAAGCTCAAAACAACATTTTTTCTACATACAAACAAACCCTAAACCTGTATTCCTAATCCATCTCCTCTTCATACTTCCATCAAATATTCATTGAGCACTTGCCCTGTTCTGAGAAAATTTGAATGAAGCAATGATAACTATAAGAGGATAGTGAAAACATAGATTAACCTTCAACATTGGGATATTTGTAAACTAACATTGTTTTAATTTATGCTGTGGAGTTTGTTTCAATGTCTCCCACATCATGTCCCCCACATCAACCAATCAACCAACTAAAATATTTATTTCAGCAAGAGCAAAAGATTATCTTCTTGTGGTTAGCTACTTTTAGCTGGTTGTATATGAAAGAGTTTATTTGTTTGTTTTTCTTGAAGTCATCCATCAGAGCAGTAATAATATTTATATCTAGCTCTTTTAAGCTGAGAAGCATAAAGGACTTACAAAATTGAATTTATCCACATAACCTCTATAAAAGCAGGGGAAAAATGAAAGAAAAATATCTATAATATTAAAACAGAACTCATGCTATAGTAAGAAGTAGTTTCATGAATTACAGTTTCTATTTTATTTTATTTTTGACAGTTTCTATTTTAATTCAGTATATCAAATTATGCTGTATTTAACCTGGCTGACAAATTAATTACAATTGTTTATTAAATAAGTAGGGGAGTTGAACTGTTATTGCACTGGATTGTCACGTTGGATGTCTTCTGTAGGATCGAAAACTGGTATATCTGGATCTTATAAATATAGAATAAGAATTTATTACTATCATCTCTTGACTTAATATTGGTTTTCCCTGAAAGTAGAACCTGAGACACAGTTAAAGGCTGATGGAAGATGCTGAATCTCAGAAGGAGGAGCAAGGGACAGAGGTGGGGGGAAACAGAAGGGAGGCCCCATATAAGGTTATGTGGAAGACTAAAATTCTCTGCTCTGAACATTCATTGACTTCTTTGTTCACTCCCTTTAAATCCCTTCTTTTAGTCAAAATTTCAAGACCAGAATTTAATGGCCTGAAATGGGCCACACTGACAAAGAAAATTTTCTCCTGGCAATATTTAGACACCTGACTGATCAATTCAGGGCACAATCATGCAACTACATCCTGCTACTTTTGACTCTTTTTTCCTTGTAAAACTCTCTTTTTGGGTTCCCAGACCCAATTTTTTCATAGGGACTGCCCCCCCCCCATACAACACTAAACAAATCTCAGACACCAGCATATTTTTTAAGAATTCAGCTAAATTGTGACATTATCTACCATTAGATAGCACAAGATAAAGGCTCAGTCCTGGAAGACTGCCCTCGAACCCCCACTTCAGACACCAGTGGCAAGATCCAGGCTATTACCTGTGTTTCCAACTGACTGGTTATAAACTGGAGGTTCCAACCACCTCCTTTTCAAGTTCTTATTATTGCTAGAGTGGCTCACAGAACTCAAGAAACCATTACTTTCATTTACCAGTTTATTAAAGGATATGATAAAGGATAAAAATCATAGCCATATGAAGAGATACTTCCTTCATTTGCCTATTGCAATTGACTGATTAAAGTGCCAATTGCCCTGTAGATTTTCTATTGGACATTTTTTTTTTGAAAATTCAACAGTGGTTATCCATGATTACAAGGTGAGTGATTGATCTTGAAGATAACTTCTGGGGAGCCTTCTGAAATGCAATTCAGAATCATCTACCTATGGATAGAAAGAGATAAACATTTATCCTTCAGGAGTTGAGTCAAGAGTTGCCCTATAGGGCTTTAATTCCCCACATTTGTTGAGACAAAGTAGGGACTGGATTTAGGTCCCCTCAACTCTGACCACAAAATCGAGCATTCTTTGGCTGCCTCCATAAGAAAAAAAGACCTAAAAATCTCTACCTCTTGAATAGCATACCTTGTAGGAATGCAGAGGATGCTTACTGAAAGAAGGATTCTTACTACTAAGTTTGGTGAATACCAGACCAAACCAGTCTGAAACAAGATAAACCAAAGTGCTGAATTTTCACTGGCTTTCCCTCCATTGCAATACTAAAAATCATGGCCAGGAGTGGAGATTTAATATGTCAGTAATACATGCAAGGCATAAGAAAGCATGACCTTTAAGTGCACAGGTACTAATAAATCCCCACCTCTACATTCTTAAATGTCACTTTTTTCCCCACCCAGGTTTCTTTAAAAACAAATCTCCCTTGACCTCTCCTTTGGAAGTTAACCTGAGGATTCTTTCTTTCGTGCTATCTCACTTGTACATGAGCATAAGCCCTAATAAAGCCTTGCCTAGAACTCCTGTTTGGCCTTTTATCAGTCTCTATTGCTTGGAGAGCCCATGGGCCCAGTTTGGTAACAGTGGCTTATGCATCAGTCTCAGAGAAGTTCTAAGGTAGAAAGCCCAAAACTCCAGGTACTGGCCAAGGCATGGTGTTATCAGGTTAAACTTATGAGAAACTGAGACCACCTGTTCCCATGAAAACTGGCTGCTTCTGTTGGAGCTGCAATGAGAGGTAAGACTGAATTTGAAATGATGCTAAAAAGGTGCCTGCCTATGTACAATTTGTTGGGTGGTGTTCTCATCTTCCTGCTATGAGTACTAGTTGCTAACTGTTCACAGTGGCACCCTTCTCTGAAAATTCACCATAGGACAGGAGTCTTCTCACTCAAGAAGTTATGTCCCCTAACCCAGATGGAAGCCTACAACCAGTGACTGACGAATTGATTCAGATGTCTCCTAAAGTAAAAATTTATTCTATGATGAAATTCTTGCAGTGGCATAAACCAATTTTTTGGTGAGGTGTGGGGGTGGGGGAAAGACCCTCATATGTAGTGTCTGCTGATTTCTGTTGTGCAAGTTTCCCACTATGGTTGATGTCAATATACTAGTCTGACATCACTAAAAGCAGAGTTAGGATAAGATGTACACTATCTGCTTTTACAAGCTTGCTGCAGCACACTGCTCAATTCATGCTCCAGAGCTTCACTGTAGGAAACACAGGGTAAAAGCTCAAAAAATAACTTTTGGAAGCTACATTTTTTTCTCAGCAACTTACCTTGCCTTATCCTGATTTCCTTCACTTCCCTACAAACTCCTTCTGAGAGTCTTGCTTCAATGAAGCACTTGGAAGAATTCTGGCCTCAATATTCTGGTGAACCCAAACTAAGACATTGACAAGGAGAATCAAGTGCTGCTGAACACTGTGTTACATTAATGATCTCTATAAGGTTCTATGGGTCAGTACTCCTGGCTACCAATTCAGTCCTGCTTCTAGTTATAGTAATTGTGCCCACCTTGTTTCTGACAGATAAGGACAACCACTTGATATCTAATATTCTAGGATCCTTTAATCGACCATTATTTTCAGGGGACTCAGTTCTATAATAGTATCTCTTACCACCAGCCTTTACCTACAGAAGATGATCACCACTGTACTCCTTGATGATAAGCAACACATTCCTTATTGCTTTTATAAATTGGCTATCCTCCCAGACCTTACTGGAGGAACATAGGCAGCTGGTGCATTTTCTGGTCATATAAAATATATCCTCTCTAGCATGTCCTTTTCACTAAGAATTTTGATCATTTTCCCATCATTTGCCATGGCAGTTCTAAAATCTTTACTTTACTTACTTTGGGCCATCACTTTATCTAAACTTCCAAGTGCCATCCTACCAGCATATTAGCACCATCATCCAGGATCCTTACCAGGGTGTTTACCTCGCATTACAAGAAATTGTATCAATATTGGCAATTCTCACTTATATAACTGAAAATTAAGATGTTTCCCCCCCAAACACTTCCTTGATCGAGCACCCTCAGGATACAATCACATACATACTGTACTAGGTCCTGGTACATGTTGGCTAGATTCTTCAGATATTTGCCTTAGTTCTTTTCTGTCCTTTCCACACTCAACACTTGCACACCCAGGTTTTGTGTGACATGATTATAAATTTGGTTTGGTGGCCAAGGAGGGGAACTGAGGATAGAACAAGAGGGGCCACAGTTTTCTTACAATGGAGAACTTTTCATGGCTACCAAGAAAGGTGGGGGCACTTTCCTTTCAGAGGGAGAAGCAGATCACATCTATAAGTACAAAGGATTTGGGGTAATCAGAGAATTACAAATTTTTTTAAAAACCGCTTTATTGAGATATAATTTTCATACCATAAAATTTACACATTTAAAGTGAACAACTCAATATTTTTAATGTATTCACATATAGACAGCATCATTATCATAGTCTATTTTAGAATATTTTCATCAATCAAATAGAAACCCTGTGACCTTTAGTTATTCTGACCCTCATCCTATTAATAGGGACCACATAACATGTCTTCTTTTGTGTCTGATTTCTTACACTTAGCATGATTTTTTCAAGGTTATCCATGTTGTAGAAGTCAAGGATAACCTCATCCTACATCTCAGACCTCCTATTATTATCTCATTTTTAAATTTATTTTTAAGTGTATTTATTTATTTTGAGAGAGAGAGAGAGAGCTCAAGTCAGGGAGTGATAGAGAGAAGGAGAGGCAGAATCCCAAGCAGGCTCCAACCTATCAGAGCAGAACCCAATTTGGAGTTCAAACTCACAAACTGTGAGATCATGACCTAAATGAGATCAAGAGTCAGATGCTTAACCAAAAGCAGCTCCCAGGCACCCCACTTCCTCTCCTTCTCAACCAGGGCCTCTACCTTGGTGTAAACATGTGAGAGGTGGGAACATAGCCCTTTCCTGGTCTTGCACTGTCCTAATTAAGACCTGATCCTCTGGTTGTAAAAAGTTAAAGCCTGTTTAAATGCTTCCAAAGCTCTCTGACTTTCATACTTCAGCTTAAATTAGTGAATCATTCTGAGACTTTCATTTTTCCTCCAATACATCTGTCATACTCAGCAAAAGACATTTGTTTCCCATTGTCCTAATCATTACTTATCATTACTGATTGTCCTGAACCTCTCTAGCTCCTGAGGTATTGCCACTGCCAGTGCATTCCCTTTCTTCCTGAGAATTTTAACAATTGCATTGTTATAACATGCCAAAGGCTATCCATATACCACCTACCACATTGGCAGAATTCTTATTTCTAGCCAGCTGACAAATGATCCAGCTCCAACATTCCATTTTGAAGTCTGCTTCCTCAGAGCATGCCTAGCCCTAACTATCCCATGCCAGTTTTGGTGTAAAACAGTCTCTGAGTTGGATATTTGAATTCAGGAAGTTTACTAAAGAGTGCTCTCTAAAACAACACCTGAGGCAAAGAAAGAAACAGGATTGGACAGAGAAACAATGCCAATTGAGAGAAACAACGTCAACTGGCATACAATTCCCATAGCAGCAAAGGCCTCATCTAATCCCACAGGGAGCTCTGGAGCTGAGATGGCCTCTCAGAGTTTTATAATAACCAGTCCTCCATTGTATATATATACCACTTCTTCTTGATCCATTCATCAGGTGATGGACATTATGGGGAAGGGAAGAGGGAAAAAGAGTCAGGGAGAAAGGGGACACAAAACCTGAGAGACTATTGAATATTGAAAACCATCGGAGGGTTGAAGGGGAGGGGGAGGGGGAAAAGAGGTGGTGGTGATGGAGGAGGGCATTTGTGGGGAAGAGCACTGGGTGTTATCTGGAGACCAATTTGACAATAAACTATTAATAAATAGATAAATAAATAAATAAATAAATAAATAAATAAATAAATAAAATCACCAGTCCTTGAATGTGGGAAGCCCCTAAGTAGTGGCATAGCCTCAGCCAAAACATTTACCTTCAGTGAAGGGCAATGCCCAGGAAAGGACTCAATTGTTTGAGCTCTCAGAAGACAACACTCCCAGAAGCTAGGAAAATGAGTGTTCTTGTTCTGAAAGGAGGTTTGGGGTAACACTTTATAGCATTAACAGCAAGATCATAGTTCAGAGCTTATCATTGCCAATAACTGCCTGTCCTCAAAATCTTAGCTTCAATTTCCTATTATCCGTCCACCACCTCCTATGTTTTTCATTTTTAATGTTAAAATATATTAACTCCAATAATCTTTGAATTGAGATTTCCATTCTATTGTTCCTACTATATATATTTTTTTTGTTTCTCACTCCCTTGAATGTCTGTCTCTCCTTAGCCATCTAAAATTCATGATAAATTGATATAATCATTTATTTGAATGTAGTATTGGGTAATACTGTCTGATCTCTCTCACACCCTCTTTCTATTTTGGCAGAAGTGTAGTTACCTGAGTATAGAGTAACATACAAGATTGTTGAATCACTATATTATACACCTGAAACTAAAATAACACTGCATGTTAACTTTAATGGTATTAAAATGAAAAATTTGAAAAAATTAAAGAAGTGTAACTACCTATATCCAGATGCTATAGATGGAATTATGTCCCCCTCAAGTTCATATGTTGTAGCCAATGTGACTGTATTTGGAAATAGGGTCTTTAGGAAGTAATTAAGGTTAAATTAGGCCATATGGATGGGTCCCTGATCCAATAGGACTGGTGGCCTTCTAAGAAAAGAAAGAAAGATATTCTCTCACATTCATGCTCACTTTTGCTCACGTTTTCTCCCTCTCATGCTCAAAGTGAAGACCATGTGAAGATAAAGTGGCTGTCTATAAGCCAGGTAGAGATTCCTTACCAGAAACTTAATCTTGATGGACTTGATCTGGGATTTTCAGGTTCCAGAACTGTGAGAAAATAAATTTGTTGTTTAAGCCACCCAGTTGGGGATGTTTTGTTATGGTAACCTGAGGAAACTAATATAATAACATTTTTTTCCTACTCTGCATCTTCACTTTTACAGCTAAACTTGGCTATAGAGAAATATCCAATCACTGTAAGGGAAACAATCAAGAAAACTAATATGCAAATGACAGAATGGGAAAAGATAGTGGCAAATGACATATCAGATAAAGGGCTAGTATCCAAAATCTACAAGGAACTCACCAAACTCCACACCCAAAAAACAAATAGCCCAGTGAAGAAATGGGCAGAAGACATAAACGGACATTTCTCCAAAGAGGACAACCAGATGGCCTACAGGTACATGAAACAATGCTCAACATCACTCATCATCAGGGAAACACAAATCAAAACCACACTGAGATACCACCTCACGCCAGTCAGAGTGGCTAAAATGAACAAATCAAGAGACTATAGATGCTGGCGAGGGTGTGGAGAGACGAGCACCCTTCTGCACTGTTGCTGGGAATGTAAACTGGTGCAGCCGCTCTGGAAAACAGTGTGGAGGTTCCTCAAAAAACTATCCATAGAACTCTCTTATGATCCAGCAATAGCACTGCTAGGGATTTACCCAAGAGATACAGAAATGCTGATGCATAGGAGCACATGTACCCCAATGTTCACAGCAGCAATGTCAACAATAGCCAAAACATGGAAAGAGCCTAAATGTCCATCACCTGATGAGTGGATCAAGAAGATGTGGTATGTATACACAGTGGAGTACTATATGGCAACGAGGAAGAATGACATATGGCCCTTTGTAGGAAAGTGGATGGACCTTGAGGGTGTCATGCTGAGTGAAGTAAGCCAGGCAGAGAAGGACAGAAACCATATGTTTGAACTCATAGGTCTATCAACATAACAGGAGAAACCTAATGGAGGTCCAGGGGGAGGGGAAGGGGGAAAGAGAGTTGGGGAGAGAGAGGGACGCAAAACTTGAGAGACTATTGAATGCTGAAAATGAACTGAGGGTTGAAGGGGAAGGGGGAGGAGGGAAAAGAGGTGGTGGTGATGATGGCACTTGTGGGGAAGAGCACTGGGTGTTGTTTGGAAACCAATTTGACAATAAACTATTAAAAGATAAAAATAATAAAAAATAAAAATAAAAAAAATAAAATATAAATTCATAACCATGAATCTCACTCAGGTACACACTTAGCGATGCATGTCAACAATAAACTTCATAAGTTTATTTGTGTTACTCTCTTAGATGAATATTTCATATTTTTCCTCACTCAAACTCTTAAAACTTTACTCCTTATTATCATGAGAGCTGACGACTTTACTTCTTCGTTATTGAGAAAATTGAAGCAACCAAAAAAGAATTTCCACATATCCTACCCAAACTATATCTACCAGGAATATGCAACCATATACCTTGCCTTCCCATTTGTTACCACAGATGAAATATCCATGTTATTACCTATGGTCTCTCCCTCCTCTTGTGTACCAAATCACATGCTCTCCTTACTACTCAAAAGAATCCTTCCAACAGTTCTCTTCCACATCGTTTATTTTTTACCCTCTTTCCTATATCATTCCATCAGCATACAAATATCCTATCATTTCTCTCGTCTTGAAAAACACTTTAGCCCCCATCTGCCCAATAAATGCTCCATTTATTTGCTCCCCATTTTAGAAAAACTCTTTAAAGAGTTGTTTATACATTACTCTTGCCAATTCCTCTCTTCCCATTCTCTCTCACACCAACTCTGTTTCAGCATTCACCCTCCTGCTACTCCACTGAAAATACTCAAGTTTGTCAATGACCTCCATTGTCATTAATTTCAGCAGTCAATTCCCAGTTCTCAGATTACCTGATATAATACAGTGATTCTCAAACAGAAGTGATTTTGCACCTCAGTTGCTAAATGTCTCCAGATAATTAGCAATGTATAGAGGTATTTTTTATTGTTACAACTTAAGGAACAAAACAAGGGAGGTGTTTGAATAGAATATCATGGATTTAAATGCCATTTATGTACTGTTAACTTATAATGTGGTACTTTTATCAGTCCTTTCTACAGGTTTCTGTACTTTTTTCTGCATAGATTTCTGTACGACTGCCTATTCATACTCTCCCTTGATATCTAATATGTTTTTCATGGTCTTCTCTGACTTATAATTGTTAGTTCTTCCTAATGGATAGAGCCTGTAATTATTATGTAATGCCCAGCTTCATCTCGTTACTGCCTTAATTTTAAAGTCCAGTTTGCCCAATATAAGTATGGCTACTCCAGCTTTCTTTTAACTTCCAGTAGCATGAATGAGATATCTCCATCCCCTCACTTTCAATCTGAAGGTGTCCTCAGGTCTAAAATGAGTCTCTTGTAATCAGCAAATAGATGGATCTTGTTTTTTTTATCCATTTTGATACCATATATCTTTTGATTGGAACATTTAGTCCATTTGCATTCAGTGTTATTATTGAAAAATATGGGTTTAGAGTCTTTGTGTTCTTTGTAAGATTCATATTTGTAGTGATGTCTCTGGTACCTTGTGTTCCTTGCAACATTTCTCTCTAGAGTCCCACTTAGGATTTCTTGTAGGGCTGGCTTAGTGGTGATGAATTCCTTCTATTTTTGTTTGTTAAGGAAAACCTTTCTCTCCTTCTATTATGAGTGACAGGTTTGCTAGATAGCGGATTCTTGGCTGCATATTTCTCCTGTTATCCCATTGAAGATTTCCTGCCATTCCTTTCTGGCCTGCCAAGTGTCAGTAGATAGGTCTGCAGCCACCCTGATATGTCTCCCTTTGTATGTTAGGGCCCTTTTATCCCTAGCTGCCTTCAGAATTTCCCTTTATCCTTATATATTGCCAGTTTCACTATGATATGTCATACAGAAATTAATTTCTGATGGAAATTCTCCATGCCTCTTGGATTTCAATGTTTATTTCCTTCCCTTGATTGGGAATGCACCTAATTTATAGTATTTTAATTCATCATAACTATTATTAAGATCCATAATCCCTGTAGCAATAGCTTCTCTGGTATCATTCATGCCTTTTTCAAGCCCAGCAATTAATTTTATGACTATTGTTCTAAATTCTTGGTCAGTTATGTTGCCTATATCTGTTTTGACCAATTCCATAACTGTGACTTCTTCCTGGAATTTCTTTTGAGGAGAGTTCTTCCGTTTCATCATTTTGGTTAGTTTCCTGTCTCTTGTATGTTTTAAAAACTTGTTATGCCCTCTGCACCTGCGAGTACTGCTATATCAAAGGAGGCTCATGGACTGTCCAGGTCCTGTCCAATCAGGAAGTGTTCTTTTAATGGTGTCTCTTGGTCTCTCCTGTTGTGATTTTGGTTATTTTATTTCCCTACTTGTAGTGATATTTGGGACTCTCCACCATGTGTACTTTGGCTTGTTTCTTGAGGTAGCCCTGGAAAGGAAAAGAGACAGACAAACAAACATGGAACAAAACCATGCAAATGCACTAACAAATCAAACAAACAAGCAAACTGAAAAAAAAAAAAACCACAAAAAAAACTACAACAGACAAAGTCTAAAACCATAAAACCAGGAATCCCAGCTACAAATAAAGAGCAGGGTAGAGGCAGGGCTGATGGAAGAGCAAATACAAGGAGAGAAATGATAGGGATGGGGAGAAAAAGAGATTGAACATTGACCAGGTAGAGAGACGAAAAGGCTTAATTCAAAGAGAGAAAAAGGAGAATACAGCAGGAGTTGAGGAGAAAAAAACAAATGAAGATAATGTTATCCTGAGAAACTAGATAGTCTGGTTATTTCAGAGAGAGAGAAAGGAAGGTGATGAAGGAATTGTAGTACATGTATCAAGAGAATGGATTAAATATGCCTGTTTAAACAAACCTATAGCCAGAATAACCAGTCCATAAGAGAGTAGAGATAAGAATGAGATAAGGGAGAATATATCTGAATAGCAAGAATTGATTTAGAGTTAATCACGGCAATGCATCACTGCTGGTCTTGGGGGAGGAGCTGTTTCCGCAGCTTCTATCAGGGCTCTGGAAAAAAAAAAGCAGCTACCCAGCGCAGATGGGCATGGTTTGGTGTAGGCTGGTCTCTCCTCCTCTGGGGGTCCCACTGACTGCTCCCCGATGCCCTGCCATGGTGGTTGTGGGGAGAAAAATGGCGACCCCTCAGTCCCCTCTCAAATCTGGGTGTTCCAAAACACGCCTTTGCCTCTGACGCAGCCAAGCTGGGCCATGTTCTATGTCCCATACCTAGCCGCGTTTCGAGCTCTTACTCTCTGCACATAAATGATACTACCCAAAATGTAATCCTGGAAGCCAGGGCACTTCCTAGCAGGGATCCAAGAAGGGAATCGAGCAGGGGACCAGTTTCTCCTGATGCTAACTGTATCCCTTATGTATAGTATATCCCTGAGGGAATTTCTGGGACTGGGCCACTCAGCCCAAAGAAAGCTCCGCAGTTAGAGATGGGATCACTCTCCAAAAGCCCTATGGTAGACACGGGATGATAGGATCCAGGACCAAGTTTTTTCTCTTCTCCAGGTACAGTTCTATCATTCCCTAACTGTTCTTTTTCTTCCCTTAGTCTCTCCACAGAAGGGGCTCCCTCCCCTCCTTGTCTCCGTGTCCGGCCGTTTTTATCTTTCCCCATTCGCAATCATGCACCTATGAGGCTGTCTTCTTAGTGGACTCCATCTCTTTTTCTCCCAGACTCTTGAGGTTCAGCATCCTTTAGCTTCAGCCCTTCTTTGTTTGAGAGATGCAGGCAGGAACGAGGGAACTCCCTATTTCTCTGCCATCTTGCCTAAGAGGTATTAGTCTTCTCTATCTTAAAAACTGGAAATTATATTCTTCTAGTAGTTTATGCTCAAAATCATAAAGGTATCCTTGACATCTCTTTTTCTCTCATACCCAACATCCAGCCTCTCATCTAAGTTTACTTTTACAATATATCAAAATGTGATCACTTATTACTATTTCTACTTTTGCTTCCCTGATTTAAGACATCATTGTTTCTTATCTGAATAGCTGAAATACTGTCTTAATCGGTCTCTCTGTTTCTACACTTGATTCTACAATAGTATATGCTTACATAGATTCTAAAGCAATCTTTTCCAAAGTCATATTATACTACTCCTCTGTTCCAAACCTTCTAATAGCTCTCCATTTTGCCGAGTGTAAAAATCAAAATACTTATGATTGCTTACAAGGTCCTATGTGAACCCTTTCTTTTTTACCTCTCTGACTTCATTTTCTCCTCCACCTCACAAATTTTGCTCAAGTCGCACTGATCTCCTGCTGTTCAACACATCCACAAAAAGTACTCCTTCTTTAGGTCCTTAATGATGTAGTAATGTCCCCTAGATCTCCACATACTTGCTACATCATTTCCTTCAAGTATTTGATTAAATATCACTTTTTCAATGAAGCCTACCAAAAGCACCCAGTTGGAAATATACAATTCCAACCAATATTCACACTCACTATATCTCTTACTGCACTTTATTTTTCCCTCTTTGAAATTATCACTTTCTAATACACTATGTAATTTTCATATTACTTGTTGCCTATTGATTTCTCCCCTGATAGCAGAGATTATTGTCTGTTTTGTTTTTTGCCATACATCAAATGCTTAGTAGAATGTTTGGCACATAATATGTACGGAAAAATAATTTGTTGAACAAATGAATTTTGACTAGAGGGAGATTTGGTGCTAATTTCTGCAACTAACTTTCCAATATATTGATTTTTGATGACAGTGGAAATCTTTTTCTGAGCTCTTTTCCCCTATGTCTTTCATAGGAATTTAATTAGTTCAAAAAGTCTGTATTTTAAACCAAAATTCAACTGTCTATATATGATGATTCTAGGCATCAATTTTGCTTTTCTTGGGTTGGGTGCTTCATTCTTCTTTGCCTATTTCCCTACTCCTAGCTGGTTTAAAGTTTGAGAAGCATCAAAGTTTTATGTATTATTTGCAGTTTATCATACATAATACACATACTAAGGTCTTTTCCACACCTCTTAGTTTTGAAGCTGCACTTTTTGTCTAGTTCTGCTATCTCTGTTCCACCTTCATTACGACCTCACTTTTTTTTTTGAGAGAAGAAACTGACTTTCTACACCTAAGTTTTCTTTGCAATATGCTCCTCCTTTTTCTTTCTTAATTATAATCAAGAAAACCTTTGCTTATTAGCATACATTAAAAACAAAAGAAAATATTGGAATGCACATTCCAGGACTCCAAGTACTGAGCAACTCCCATAGACAGTTTAATTTAAATTTTGAAAGAGGGCAACTGAATACATTTATTTGTTTGAATCCCATCTTTCTTCTTATTAATGTTTAGTTCTACATCAAATATTAAAAGTAACTCATTAATTATATAGTAAATTCCCAGCGTTTTATTTTTGACCTGATTTATTTCCCAATACTTATAGATGCCAGCTCCATTGCCCTTATGTATGCTTTTATTTTCTAAATATTTTAATAAAAAATTAATGGCACATAGTTTAATTTAAGTAAAGATACACAGTCATATATTTCCAATGGATAAACCAACTAAGAATTTAAACCTAAGAATTGAAAAGCTAAATGAGTTATTGAGGTCTTATATGGAGCCTATGATAGACCCAAACATAAAGCAGGTGCCTTAATTTCCAAGGGTTGGCATGACACCACAGGTCTTTTAGATGTATACACAAAGAACATTTTCACATTCTGCCATCCTGTGCTTAGAAGTTGTCTCTTTCCTGTTTGCTTATGTTCACATTTATGCTGCTTTTCTTTGCATAAGAACATTATTAATATCAAATACATTCTGGTGACATAGGTTTTATATTATGTTAAACTTGGATTCTTGGTATTTATGATATGATGTAAATTTTTTATGTATTGGCAGAAATAAGTATAGAGTTAGTGTTCTACATTTCCTAACTGTCTTCATAGGAATGGAAGCCATATGAAAACATTATGCATTGGCAGCATCTGTTCAAGATCTATAACTGACCAAACTTGGGCTAGTGTCAGTTTATTGTGGTCACTAATCTTGTTTAGTACATAAGTTAGTACTGAGTGATTCTGTTGGCCACTGCCAACTGATATTCCCTCTCTGTTCTCCAACCTGAATCCGGATTGCTTGATAGAATTACCAGTCAAAAACAAGCTTATTTATATACATGTGTATTTTCCTGAGAATAATTAAGAATTTTACTCAGCTTTCAGTCTCTGAGGTATGTGGGTGGGAAAGTCAAAAGCAAAATAGTCAAGGAAATTGAAGGATCACTGGGACATGGTGACACATTTGTTGTGGGTGGTCACCACTTGTAGAAAGTGAAATGGGAAGTGCCTCTTGAGTCACTGAGCTAACTATGAAGATGTATCACATTTACAAAACAAATAGTAGGATAATGGAAAATTTGAAATTTATTTTTCCACCGCAATATAAACAATATTGAGCTAATTTTAATTGTTCTATTCCTGGCCGCTATCTGGATGTTTGATGGTCACCTTTCAGGCACTTTAACATCCCAGTTGCAGT
Organism: Suricata suricatta; assembly: GCF_006229205.1. Lineage (NCBI taxonomy): Eukaryota > Metazoa > Chordata > Mammalia > Carnivora > Herpestidae > Suricata > Suricata suricatta. The sequence goes on along the minus strand of NC_043717.1, from coordinate 65,564,366 downwards.
TTTATGAGAAACTAGCTTTGATCAAGATAATTGCTGAAAACTTAGAAGTAAAATGCAGCTCAGAAATCATTTTGCCCATCCATTTGATTTATACAGATACAAGACTGAGGTGTAAGGATTTAAAGGAACTGCCCAATCTATACATCAAATTAGAGACAGAATCTGGAGGTTCCAATCCACATTTACTGTGTTTTCTTCTACACTAAATTGCCTGACTTGGGAATTATTAATAATTTCAAAGCTTTCTTTTTCAGAAACTGAAAATGTGTTTTTAGTTATTCAGTCACATGTGAAATCATTTTTAAGTATCATTACAATGATATGAGATTGGTTAAAATTATGAGTGGGGCAACTTCTTTTATTAATGTTTTATTTTTTGAAAGAGAGAGCATGAGCAGGGGAGGGGCAGAGAAAGAGAGGGACAGAGGATCCGAAACAGTCTCTGCACTGCTTGGCTGATAGCAGCAAGCCCAATGTGGGGCTCAAATTCACAAACCGTGTGATGTGATCATAACCTGAGCTGAAGTCTAACGTTCAACCCTCTAAGCAATTCAGATGCCTTGAATGGGGAAGCTTTTATTTGTAATAAATAGTGACCATAGAAAATTTTCTCCACTGCTAGTGTTTATCACATATTAAACTAAGAGTTCAAAATGGCTATTAAAATAACACTGCCTGATTGTAAGGCATTTATATTTGCTTTTTCTAAGCAGTCTACATAAAGATCTGCTAGATGCTGCTAAAGGAATATCTCTGTAAGACCTCATGAATGAAATCAACTGACCTTGCTAGCTTATGGACTCCATCAGGGATCACACAAAAGTGCAAAGATTATACACTGTAGTACCACATTAAACAGCTGATTTGCTTGTCATCAATTAAAGAAATAGTGCTGATTTTCTGTAATGCACTCTCCATATTCTTGTTCTACATTGCAATTAATAATTGTAAGAAACTGAAGACAAAACAATATATAAATCCCAGTAAATCACATTTAATACCTTTACATTTTTGGTTTCCATGGACTACTTTTTCCTTCTTGTCTCTCACAGCTTCCTAGGACTGCACTTGAAATAATACTTGTAGTTGCTTCTTTCTATGGTTTGTGATTGATTGGCAAGCTGTATAGCAGCACATTGTTCTGCTCTATCATTTTCCCAGAGGGCAGTTCTGTACAATAGTGATGGTGAACTCTAATGACACTGCATCAAAATTAACTAAAATATAAATATGATATGAACTTCTTCATTGCACGAAGCCAGATCTTTTTATTCATTTACCTACATCCTTTTTGTATGTAGCAGTTGATAGAAAATGTTAACTCCCTCCTGTCCAAACCTACTCATATATTACTTGAATCTATGTGTTCTTTGGAGACACACACTTTAATATAGGTTTACTCTAGGATTTAAAGCATAGTCACTCTTCATATTTATGCAGTTTCCTTCTAAGCACTTCCTATCTGAAGAGATTTAAAATAGTTGGAAATTATTCAATGTAGTTATGAATTGAAAGCTCATAAGCTAGCTCTTTTTCAAAGTATTTCCAAACACTTGAACCACGTCAGAATTGCTGAAGTATACAATGACATTTATACTGAAATTACAGCATCATCTTATTCTAAATGGTATTTCTGTCTTTACTGTTCAAGAGGGATACCAGCACTTCTCAGCTGGTTTTCTTCCTTGAGCCTAATTAACTTCATCCTAAGCTTGCAAAACCCCAAAGTTGCTGCTTAGGGTGAGAAGCCCCAGAGTTTCCAGGTTTGAATACACTATGATAAAGAATCAATTGGGGGGAGTGGCAAGATGGCGAAGAAGTAAGGAGCTCTATAATCTCCACTCACTGGCAACTATCAAACTGAGAAGGACTAAAGCCACAATACTCTGATCTGCAAGAATGGAAGATGCACAAACAGAGTCCTAATAGATGACAGACTCATGGATGCCTGAGTGAGTGTAAACCGGGACTGGAGGCTCTGAGGGGAGGGAGCGCTGGCCCAAAGTGGAGCAGGGAGAGAGAGCACCCAGAAAGGTGGCCCAGGGCAGAGGGCTATATGTACAGAAACGGCACAGGGCCATAGAGCGCCTTGCATGGAACAGCCATGCAGAGCGGTGGAGAGCCAAGGGGAAGAGAAAGAGAGACTGAAAATTCTCATAGAGTGGTCTCTGGAGAGGGAGAGACCTCGGCCTAAGACGGAGAGACACAAACATCCCATATATAGCCCCTGGGCATGGGAAGAGGAATTTGTCCCCCTCAGAGGCCTTGCTCTCCTTTCAGCTTGGCAGCTCGCTGACTCCAGGTGGAGCCAGAGTAAAGCTAGCTCCCCAGTTCCATTACTCAATCTTGGCTAGAAAGCCGCCCACATGCAAGAATACATTTCATCTGGGGCAGCAGCTTTAAAGTGCATGGACTAGGACTTGGAAAAATGGCGGATATTAGAAAAAAAATCAATTTGGCTTGTCCGTGGCTCGGGGAGATTGGACTCAAAAGAGTGGTGGCTTGCAACTCCTGGTCTCAGAAGGGCTTGAGGGGCCTCCATTCTTCTCCCTGCAACCACTGAGGTGGGGACTCAGAGAACAGCCCCCGAGACCCAAACTACCGACATCAAACTACACCCATCTGTGCTGGGGAGCTGCCCCTTATTTTTTTAAATTAATTTTTAAATTTATTTTATTTATTTTATTTTTTATATTTTTAAAAAATTTTCCTTGTTATCTTTTCTCTATTTTCCTTTTACTTTCTTTTTTCCTTTTACCCCCTGGAGTCTGGGAAAGATCAACATTTATGCACTGCCGTGATTAGGTCAACTCTTGCCACCCAAATAAAATTTCCCTTATCTAATTTTATCTCTCGTCACCGCAGGTTTTATATTCTCATACTGTCCTTTGTCTTTGGCTGTTTCTGTCCCCCTGTCTTCCTTTTTTCTTTTCCTTTCCTCTCTTTCTTTTCTGTACTTTTATTCTTTCCCCTTTGGGTTGTCTTGTTTATTTGATTTGTCTGTACATTTGCGGGCTATTGTTTTCTGTGTGTTTGTCTGTCTGTTTTCCTTCTCAGGGATACATCAAGAAATAAGCTAAAGCATACATTGTGGAGAGTCCCAAACATCATAGAGTGGGGAAATAGAATAATGATAGGCAAACAAGAGAAACTGAGAAACACCATTAAAAGAACACTTAGTGAAATGACAGGCCCTGGACAGGCAATGAGCCTCTTTTAATAGAGCAATACTAACAGGAGCATAGAGCAGAACATGTTTTTAAAACTGACAAGTGATAGAAAACTAGCCAAAATGAGGAAAAGAAAGAAGTCACCTCTAAAGAAATTCCAGGAAGAAATCACAGCCACAGAATGGCTCAAAACAGACATAAACCAAAAAAAAAAAAAAAAACTGAACAAAAATTTAGAATAATTGTCATAAAATTAGTCACTGGACATGAAAAAAGCATGGAAGTCATCAGAGAAGCTATTGATACAGACTAAGGACCTTGGCTTAATCGACTGAGCCACCCAGGAGCCCTAAAACTCATTTTCCTTATAATTTAGGCTAAATCTGGTGACAATTCAGAACAAGATTTGATGAATATAGGTTTTGGCATCACAACTGTGATTCAAAAAAGACCTTTTGACCTTTTGACAACACACCGCATGAAGAATTTGAAAAACTTGTCATATAATAAAATGGAGGCAGCCACCTCAAATATTGATGAGACAGGGAGAACAATAGGTGAATTAGAAGATATAGTTATAGCAAAAGAGGAACCTGAAAAAAAGAGAGAGAAATTGATCCAGGAGCAGGAAAGGAGAAATCGAGAACTGAGTGATACAATCAAATGGAACACCATCCATATTATAAGAATTTCCGAAGAGGAAGACAGAGAGAAAGGTCCGGAAGGGATACTAGACCAAATTATAACTGAGAATTTCCCAAATCTGGGAAAAAAAATAGACATTCAAATTCAAGGGGCACAAAGAACCCCCTTAAGACGTAATTTTAATCAACCTTCAGCACGACATATCATAGTGAACCTGGCAAAATATAAAGATAAAGGGAGAATTCTGAAAGAGCTAGGGAGAAGAGGGCCCTCACGAACAAAGGGAAACCTATCAGAGTGGTTTCAGACCTATCTAATGAAACTTGGCAGGCCAGAAACGGATGGCAGGAAATCTTCAATGTGATGAACAGAAAAAACATGCATCCAAGAATCCTTTTTCCAGCAAGCCTGTCATTCAAAATAGAAGGAGAAATAAAAGTGTTCCCAAATAAACAAAAATGGAGAGAATTCATAACCACCAAACCAGCCCTACAAGAAATCCTCAGAGGGACTCTATGAGAGAAATGTTGCAAAGAATACAAGGTGCCAGAGACACCACTATAAACATGAATTCTAGGGAGAACACAATGACTCTAAACCCACAGTTTTCAATAATAACACTGAATGTAAATAGACTGAATGCTCCAACCAAACGACACAGTTTAGTAGAATGGATGAAAAAAAATCCATGTATTTACTGTCTACAAGGGTCTCATTTTCGACCTGAAGATACCTTCAGGTTGAAAGTAAAGGGATGGAGAAATATCTATCTTGCAGACTGGAAGCCAAAACAAAGCCGGAGTATCCATACTTATATCAGACAAACTGGACTTTAAAGTAAAGGCAGTAACAAGAGATGAAGAAGGACATTATATAATAATGACAGGGTCTCTCCATCAGGAAGAGCTAACAATTATAAATATCTATGCGCCAAATTCGGGAGCACCCAAATACATAAAATAATTAATCACAGACAGAAACAATCTTATTGATAAGAATGTGCTAATTGCAGGGGATTTAATACTCCATTGAAAGCCATGGATAGATCAACCAGACTTAAAATCACTAAAGAAACAATGGGCCTGAACGAGACATTGGAACAGATGGAATTGATAGATCTATTTAGAACTCTGCATCCTGAAGATTTGAAATTCACATTCTTTTCGAGTCCATATGGCACATTATCCAACATAGATCACATCCTGGGGCATAAAGCAGCCTTCCATAATTATAAACGAATAGAGATCATACCATGCACACTATCAGATCACAATGCTATGAAACTTGAAATTAACCACAGGAAAAAGTCTGGAAAACCTCCAAAAATGTGGAGGTTAAAAGCCACTCCAGTAAAGAAGGATTGGGCTACTCAGGCAATCAGAGAAGAAATTAAAAAATATATGGAACCAAATGGAAACTAAAATACAACAATCCAAAATCTCTGGGATGTAGCAAAGGCAGTTCTAAGAGGAAAGTATATTGCAATCCAGGCCAATTTCAACAAACTAGAAAAAGCGCAAATTCAAAATCTAACAGAGAAACTACTGGAACTAGAAGAGAAGAAGCAAGAGCACCCCAAACCCAGCAGAAGAAAAGAAATAATAAAGATCAGGGCAGAAATAAACAATATAGACTCGAAAAAAATAGTCGAGCAGATCAATGAAACCAAGAGTTCACTCTTTGAAAAAATAGCCAAAATTGATAAACCTCTAGCAAGGCTCCTCAGAAAGAAAAGTGAGAGCACCCAGATAGACAAAATAACGAATGGGAAAGGATCTATCACAAACAACCCCTTAGAAATACAAGCGATCATCAGAGATTACTATGAAAAATTACATGCCAACAAACTGGACAACCTAGAAGAAATGGACAAATTCCTTAATGCACATGCACTACCAAAATTCAAACAGGAAGTGATAGAAAGCATGAATAGATCGATAACCACTGAAAAAATCAAATCCGTTATCAAAAATCTCCCAATGAAGAAGAGCCGAGGGCCAGATGGCTTCCCAAGGGAATTCTACCAGACATTTGAAGCAGAGCTAATACCCTTTCTTCTCAAACTATTTCAAAAAATAGAAATAGAAGGAAAACTTCCAAACTCATTCTACGAAGCCAGCCTCACCTGATACCCAAACCAGGCAGAGACCCAACAAATAATGAGAAATATAGACCAATATCCTTAATGAATACAGATGCAAAAATACTGAACAAGGTACTAGCAAATCGAATTCAACAGCATATAAAAAGAATTATCCCTCATGATCAAGTGGGATTCATTCCTGGGTCACAGGGCTGGTTCAGTATTCACAAATTGATCAAAGTGATCCACCACATTAACAAACAAAGGATAAAAACCATATGATGCTGTCATTAGATGCAGGAAAAGCATTTGACAAAGTACAGCACCATTTCTTAATAAAAACCCTGAGAAAGTCTGAATAAAAGGAAGTTACTTAAACATTATAAAAGCAATTTATGAAAAGCCCACAGCTAATATCATCCTTAATGGGGGAAAACTGAGAACATTCCCCCTGAGATCAGGAACACGACAGGGGTGTCCACTCTCACCATTGTTGTTTAACATAGTGCTGGAAGTACTAGCATCAGTAATCAGACAACAAAAGGAAATAAAAGGCATCAGAATTGGCAAAGAAAAAGTCAAACTTGCACTTTTCACAGATGACGTGATATTCTACATGGAAAACATGGCAGACTCCACCAGAAGCCTTCTAGAACTGATCAATGAATTCAGTAAAGGTGCAGGGTACAAAGTCAATGTACAGAAATCAGTTGCATTCTTATACACCAACAATGAAGCAGCGGAAAGAGAAATCAAGAAACTGATCCCATTCACGATTGCACAAAAAAACAGAAAATACCTAAGATTAACCTAGCGAAAGATGTAAAAGATCCATATGATGAAAATTATAGAAAATTTATGAAAGAGATTGAAGAAGACACCAAGAAGTGGAAAAACATTCCCTGTTCATGGATCGGAAGAATAAACACTGTGAAGATGTCATTACTACCGAAAGCAATCTACACATTCAATGCAATCCCCATCAAAATTGCACCAATATACTTCTCAAAGCTAGAAAAAACTATCCTCAAATTTGTATGGAACCACAAAAGACCCCGAATAGCCAAAGTCATATTGAGGAAGAAAACCAAAATGGGAGGCATCACAATCCCAGATTTTAGCCTCTACTACAAAGCTGTCCTCCTCAAGAGAGTATTGTATTGGCACAAAAACAGACACATAGGCCAATGGATTAGAATAGAGCACCCAGAACTGGGCCCACAAATGCATGGCCAATTAATTTTTGACAAAGCAGCAAAGTGTATCCAATGGAGAAAAGACTGTCTCTTTAGAAGGTGGTGCTGGGAGAATTGGATAGCAACATGCAGAAGACTGAAACTAGTCTATTTTCTTACACCATACATAAAAATAAACTCAAAATGACTGAAGGACCTGAATGTGAGACGGGAAACCAACAAAACCCTCGAGAAAGTAGGAAAAAACCTCCTAGACCTCCACCGCAGCAATCTCCTACTCGACACATCCCCAAAGGCAAGGGAAATGAAAGCACAACTGAATGGTTGGGACCTCATCAAGATAAAAAGCATCTGCACTGCAAAGGAAACAATCAAGAAAACTAATAGGCAACTGACAGAATGGGACAAGATATTGGCAAATGACATATCAGATAAAGGGCTAGTATCCAAAATCTACAAGAAACTCACCAAACTCCACACCTAAAAAACAAATAACCCAGTTAAGAAATGGGCAGAAGACATAAACAGACACTTCAGACTTCCAGATGGTGTACAGGAACATGAAACAATGCTCAATATCACTCATCATCAGGGAAACACAAATCGAAATCACCTGAGATACCATCTCATGCCAGTCAGAGTGGCTAAAATGAACAAATCAAGAGACTATAGATGCTGATGGGAATGTGGAGAAATGGGCGCCCTCTTACACTTTGGTGGGGATGTAAACTGGTGTAGCCACTCTGGAAAACAGTATGGAGTTTCCTAGAAAACTATCAAGAGAACTCCCCTATGATTCACCAATAGCACTGCTGGGGATCTACCCAAGGGGTGCAGAAATGCAGATACAAAGGAGCACATGTACCCCAATATTCATAGAGGCACTTTCTACAATAGTCAAATCATAGAAAGAGCCTAAATGTCCATCACGTGAGGAATGGATAAAGAAGATGTGGTATATATTCACAATGGAGTACTACATGGCAATGAGAAAGAATGAATTTTGGCCATTTGTAGCAAAGTGGATGGATCTCGAGGGTTTCATGCTGAGTGAAATAAGTCAGGTGGAGAAGGACAGGTACCATATGTTCATCCTCATAGGTCTAACAGGAGAAACCTAACAGAGGGCCATAGGGAGGGGAAGGGGGAAAGAAAGCTGGGGAGAAAGAGGGACACAAATCATGAGAGACTATTGAATACTGAAAATGAACCAAGGGCTGAGGCCGGAGTGAGAGATGCGATGGTGGTGATTGTCATGGGGGGGGGGCACTTTTGGGAAGAATCACTATGTGTTATATGGAAACCAATTTGACAATCAACTATTTTTAAAAAATTACTGCATTTGGTAAAAAATAATAAAAAATAAAAATACTTTCAAGAGGCAAGAAAATCAATTGTACTGTTTGATTAACTGAATGGTCAGCTATTTAAAATTTTAGATTGCAACATTGTACCTAATCATTAGTATTCTGAAATATTCTCTATTGTGGAAGAAAAGGCATCATTTTTATAACTATCCAACAGGATTTTAGAAAATATTTATTTTTCAGTCTGCAATACATATGTTCACTGCCCAGCAATGCATCATTTGTATTATGACCAATTATAAAGCCTCTTTATTTAGTATTGTGTCGTTTTCTAGGTATTATTTACACAATTTTAAGATAATCTCAGCTTTGGCATTTATTTCATTAAGTGGTATTGCAAAGATCAAGGTCTTAAGTTTTCTGGACTTAACTCAACTCCCATCTGCCCTTTAGTGGAAGGGAATTGACTGAGTCAGTTGCACCTCACCCTAGAAGGAGTGTTCTATCTTTTCTGAGATTAGTGAGAACTCAGTTTTAACATTGCACCTATACCTAAGTATTGGACAGAAACATGAATAGAAACATATACCTTTACAGCAGGTATCAGAGTTATATAGTGCTCGAAGCGATTGCTACAAGCAAACAGAAATTAAAATACTGAGTCAGTAAAACAGTACAGAATAGAAAGCTATCTAATGTGCTTCCACTCTACTGCAATCAGTAGAGTTTCTAAAGATTGAAATTCTATAGTAGCATTTCAAGAATGCAGATTTCCTGGCTGTATGTTTTCTTAATAATAGGTGCTAATATTTCTTTAGGGCTTAATATGTACCAGGTTCTCTTTGGGACACATTGCCTGTATTAGCTAATTTAATCTTTATATGAATCTTATGAATTAAAGAATATTATCCCCACCATTTAGACACAGAAACTGAAGCACAGAGATATAAAGTAATACACCTAAGGTCACATGGTTAGGAAGTGGTGGCCCCAAAAACCTAACCTGGTAATCGATGCCCAAACTCCTGTTTTTAACTGCTATATTTGAGTGAGAGGCAGAGCAGCTGAAAAAATATCAGAATATGGACTTTCAGGAAAAAATGAAGGATTGCAGTTAGGCTCAATAACCCTGAAGATTAAAAATCTATTTTAGGAGCGTGATTAATAATGTTTTAATAACCCAATTAAAATTCAAGAAAATGTCCCCAGAAGCCTTATAGGCTGAAGACTGTGAAGATTCTCATTTTGCACTGCTCTCCAACATGATTGGGAAGAGACACCACTGAATCAAAATTTAAGACCAGGTTAATCTTGTCAAAAATTAATTTCAAATAATTTATAACATTCAGCAAATATTTAGTTGGCTACCCACTATGTGTTAGGTCCTGAGCTAAGTGGTAGGATATGCATTCTTCTCTTCTGAATGGAAAACATCACCCACTAGAAGCCAAATGGAAACATTAAAAATGCAGCATGGGGAATAAAGCATTAGGTTCCCTCAGAGTTATTAAGAAGGATAAATCCTGGTATCCGTCATTAGAAAGCTTTTATTCTAAGTAAGGAGACAAAAATACAGATTTGAAAAACTAGTGTAGGGGCGCCTGGGTGGCTCAGTCGGTTAAGCGCCCGGCTTCGGCTCAGGTCAGATCTCACGGTTCATGGGTTCAAGCCCCGCGTCGGGCTCTGTGCTGACAGCTAGCTCAGAGCCTGGAGCCTGTTTCAGATTCTGTATTTCCCTCTCTCTCTGACCCTCTCCTGCTCCAGCTGTCTCTCTCTGTCTCTCAAAAATAAATAAAAAGCATAAAAAAATTAAAAAAAAGAAAAACTAGTGTAATTTGGCAAAAATATCAAGCATCTATATAGGAAATAACTAATGTGGAAATCTAAAAATATATAAAATCATAATCTGTTGGAAAAGAGGTATTAAATGTTAATTTACATGAGAAACCTGAGGATTTTGTGAAAGTCCAGATTTCAATTCAGTAGGTTTGAGGAAGGAGAGCCAGGATTCTACATTTCTAACAAACTCCCTAGCAATATATTTGCTAATCCACAGATTACATTTGGATAAAGTAAGAGCCAAAATGATTAGAAAATGTTTATAGAGAAGAAGAGGCTTGATCTGAACCTTGAAGTATGTGTAGGATATACATTTGTAGAGGGATAGAGAGAACGGTGGCAGTGGCACAGGGCAACAGTATTAGACTAGATCAGAGAATTTATGTTACTAAATACTAAGCCACAGTGGTAGAAAACAGATCAGGACTAGATCTTGAGGAGGTGTGGAGACAAAAAAAAATGCATTCCAGGCTCAGAAATTTGAGCCTAGAGAAATGGGAAATAACAAATGATATTTTAGTTTTTAAAATCTATAAATGTAACAAAATTTGCACTTAATTTGAATATCTGGACTTCAATGTATTTCCTTCAAAATGTTTGAATTTATTTACCACTCGAAAGCATAAAGTTCTTACTTCATGGAAATGTACATAGCATAAAACATCCAGATACTAATTTTGTAAAAATTAGTAACATTTATCCATCATTATATTGTTGATAAGACCATGTTAATCATCATTGAAGAGATAGTGGCTTACTGAAGAAGATTTGGTGAATTAATCCATTCATCATGCTTCATTGATGAATTTCCTGAAATTCCAACAAGCAATATTTCCTTTGCTTTAATTGTTTTGTTGTAGCTTTTTGCTTTAAATGAGACCTTACCTAACTATGGTTGGGAAAACTTATTGAAAAAGAATTACACAAAGAAAGCTTAAAAAATGAAGAATACTTATACAAAGATGATATCAACAATTAATCATGTCACGATGCCTGGGAGGCCAGCCAGCTTCTTGTGCAAAATGTTAGTGGTGATTAGATTACAAGAAAATTCACTGGACGTTTTGGTTTTATTTATCCTAAAAATAAAATGAGTGAGTAATTGTCAATATGATGGAAAATATGTCAAAAATTCACTAAAAATGAGTCAATTAGATATTTTAAAAATAAATTTACTTTCTCATTTTTTATAATAGTTTATTGTCAAATTGGTTTCCATATAACACCCAGTGCATCTCCCCACAACTGCGCCCCCCATGACCATCACCCCGTTCCCCACTCCCTCTTGCCCTTCAGCCCTGGTTCCTTTTCAGTATTCAGTAGTCTCCCTTGATCTGTGTCCCTCACTCTCCCCCGCTCTCTTTCCCCTTTCCTCTCCCCATGGTCCCCTGCCAGGTCTCTCCTTTTAGACCTATGAGTGCAAACATATGGTATCTGTCATTCTCTGCCTGACTTATTTCACTTAGCATGACTCTGGTGGAGTCGATTGAGTTTTCCCTGTAGAGTATCATGTCACCTCCGAAAAGGAAAGTTTAACTTCTTCTTTGCTGATTCTGATGTCTTTTATTTCCTTTTGTTGTCTGATTGCTGATGCTAGGACTTCCAACGCTATTTTAAATAACAGTGGTGAGAGTGGATATCCCTGTCGAGTCCCTGATTTCAGGGGGTAAACTGTCAGTTTTTCCCCATTGAGGATAACATTGGCTGTGAGCTTTTCATCAATGGCTTTTATGATGTTTAGGTAAGTTCCTTCTATCCTGATTTCTCGAGGGTTTTTACTAAGAAGGGATGTTGTATTTTGCCAAATGCTTTTTCTGCATCTATCGACAGAATCATATGGTTTTATTCTTTCCATTTTTTAATGTGATGGATCACATTGATAGATTTGTGAATATTGAACCGGCCTTGTAACCCAGGAATGAATCCCACTTGATCACAATAGATGATTCTTTTTATATGCTGTTGAATTTGATTTGCTAGTATCTTGTTGAGTATTTTTGCATCCGTATTCATTAAGGATAGTGACCTGTATTTCTCTTTTTTTGTTGGGTCTCTGGCTAAAGAATCAAAGTCATATTTGCTTCATAGAATGAGTCTGGAAGTCTTCCTTCCATTTCTATTTTTTGAAATAACTTGAGAAGGATCGGTGTTAACTCTGCTTTAAATGTCTGGTAGAATTCCCTTGGGAATCCATCCGGCCCTGGACTTCTACTCATTGGGAAATTTTTGATAACTGATTTGATTTCTTCACTGGTTATGGGTCTGTTCAGACTTTATATCTCATCCTGTTAGAATTTTGGTAGTAGATGTGCATTTAGGAATTTGTCCATTTCTTCTAGATTGTCCAGTTTGTTGGCATATTATTTTTCATAGTAATCTCTGATGGTCGCTTGTATTTCTGAGGGATCTCTTGTAATAGATCCATTTTCCTTCATGATTTTGTCTATTCGAGTGTTCTCTCTTTTCTTTCTGAGGAGCCTAGCTAGAGGTTTATCAATTGTGTTTATTTTTTCAAAAAACCAACTCTTGGATTAATTGATCTCTTCACTTGTTTTTGTGGATTCTATCTTGTTTAATTCTGCCCCGATCTTTATTATTTCTCTTCTTTTGCTGGGTTTGGGGTGCTCTTGCTACTTACTCCCTTTCTAGTTTCCTTAGGTGCTCTGTTGGGTTTTGAGTTTACAATTTTTTTGTTTGTTGAAATAGGCCTGGATTGTAATGAACTTTCCTCTTAGGACTGCTTTTGCTGGGTCCCAGAGAGTTTAGATTGTTGTATTTAAATTTTCATTTGTCTCCATATATTTATTAATTTCCTCTCTAATTGCCTGATTCGCCCAGTAATTCTTCAGAAGGGTAGTGTTTAATCTCCACATTTTTGGAGATTTTTCAGAATTCTTCCTGTGGTTGATTTCAAGTTTCATAGCATTGTGATCTGAAAGTGTGCATGGTATGATCTCAATTCTTCTGTATTTGTGGAGGGCTGTTTTATGACCTTGTATGTAATCAATCTTGGAGAATGTGCCATGTGCACTCAAGAAGGAAGTGAATTCCCTAGCTTCAGGATGCAGAGTTCTAAATATATCTATTAATTGCACCTGTTCCAGTGTGACATTCAGGTTTATTGTGTTTTTAGTGATTTTTTTGTCTGGCTGACCTATGGATTGTTGTCAGTGGGGTATTAAAGTCCCCTGCAATTATCACATTCTTATCAATAGGATTCCTTCTGTTTGTGGTTAGTTCTTTTATGTATTTGGTCGCTCCTGAATTTGGGGCATAGATGTTTATAATTGTTAGCTCTTCTTCATGTAGAATCCCTGTATTTATTATATAATGTCCTTCTTCATCTCTTGTTACTGACTTTACTTTAAAGTCCAGTTTGTCCAATATAAGTATGGCTACTCCAGCTTTCTTTTGGCATCCAGTCTCATGGTAGAAATTTCTCTATCCCCTTACTTTCAATCTGAAGGAGTCTTCAAGTCTACGGGTAGTCTCTTATAGACAACAAATAGATGGATTTTCATTTTTAATACATTCTGCTGCCCTGTGTCTTTTGACTGGAGCATTCAGTCCATTTACATTCAGTGTTATTATTGAAAAATATGGGTTTAGATTCATTGTGTTCCCTGTAGAGTGCATGTTTGTAGTGATGTCTCTGGTACCCTTATTCCTTGCTACATTTCCCTCATAGAGTCCCTCTTAGGATTTCTTGTAGGGCTGGTTTGGTGGTCATGAATTCTTTCAACTTTTGTTTCTTTGGGAAAACCTTTATCTCTCCTTCTATTTTGAATGACAGGCTCACTAAATAAAGAATTCGTGGCTGCATATTCTTCCTGCTAATCACATTGAAGATTTCTTACCATTCCTTTCTGGACTGCCAAGTTTCAGCAGATAGGTTTTTTACCACTCTGGTAGGTTTCCTTTTTATGTTAAGCGCCTTTTATTCCTATCTGCTTTCAGAATTCTCCCTTTATCTTTATATTTTGAAAGTTGCACTATGATATGTCATGTTGCATGTCGGTTTACATTACATCTTAGTGGTGTTCCATATGCCTCTTGAATTTCAATATCTTTCTCTTTCCCAAGATTGGGAAAATATTCATGTATAATTTGGTCCATCACCCCTTTGGGACCTTTTTCTCTTTCTTCCTTTTCAGGAACTCCTATGATAAGAATACTTTTCCATTTGATTGTATCAATCAGGTCTCTGATTCTCCTCTCATGCTCCTCATCACTTCCTCTCTCTTTATCCCGGCTTCTTCTTGTGCTATTACTGTGTCTTCTAATTCACCTATTCTCCTCTCTGGTTCTTCAATCCATGCATTGGCAGCCACCATCTTATTATTCACCTCATTTATAGCCTTTTTAAACTCATCATAGCTATTTTGAAGGTTCCTAGTCTTTGTATCAATATCTTCTCTGACAGCTTCTATGCTTTTTTTTTTCAAGCCCATCGATTTATTTATGACAATCATTCTAAATTCTTGTTCAATTATGTTTCTGTGTCTGTCATGAGCATTTCTGTCGCTGTGATATCTTCCTGGAATTTCTTTAGAGGAGAGTTCTTTCATTTCGTCACTTTGGCTAGCTTTCTGTCTCTTATCATTTTTAAAAACTCTTTCTGCCTTGTGCGCCTGTTAGTATGGCTCTATTAAAGGACGATCTTTGACTGTCCAGGGCTTGTCATTTCAGAAGACGTTCTCTTAATGGTGTCTCTCAGTTTCTCTTGTTATTCTTGTATTTAATATATTTCCTTACTCAGTTATAATTGAGACTTTCCACTATGTGTGCTTTGGCCTGTTTTTTGAGGTAGCCCTGAAAAGGAACACAGGCAAACACACAGACAACACAAACATGCAAGCGCACTGATAGCTCTGGTAAACAAGCAAACCAAATGGGAAAGGAAAAAAAGGGAGCAGTAATGAAAAGAGAGGACAGGAAGGGAGAACGGAAAAAAAAAAAAGAAACAAAAAACTGGGGACAGAGATAGCCAGAGATAAAGAATAGTCTGAGAGCCTAAAACTTGCAGAGGATAAAGATAAGAATGAGATAAGCGAAAAATATCTGGATGGTAAGTGTTGTTCTAATCACAGCAGTGTTAAATGTTGGTTTTTCCCAGACTCCAAGGGGAAAAGGGAGAGAAGGATGAAATAGGAAAATAGAAAAGAGAAAGCAAGGGAAAAATTATGGAAGCTTAAAAATTAAAAATATTTAGGATAGAAAAATTGAAAAAAAATTTAAAAAATAGCACAAAGAGAAGAATCCAGCTCACCACTCTGGATGGGCATGGCTAGATGTAGGTAAGTCAGGTCTACGGGCTTGATCTCTGAGGCCCTGCCTTAGTAGGTGCAGGGAGAAGAATGGTGGCACCTCAATCCCCTCTCAGACCACAAGTTGCCAGCCACTCTCTTGAACCCAACCTCCCCGTGCCACAGAAGGGTGAAGTTGTTTTTGTTTTCTAAGGTCCACTAGGCCTTCAAATCCTTTTAGTATTTCCGCCACCATTAAAGTAATCTCTGGCAGCCAGGTGGCTTTGTGGTTGGGACTGCGAGGGGTTGTTGGAGAGCCAGCCCTTCCCTGTCTCCACCTGAGGTCCATGGGCCGCTTGGCCCACCAGATAGTGAGCCCCTGAGGGGTTCAGATTTCTCTCCCTGCGCCCAGCTTCTGTGAATGGAAATTTTGTGTCTCTGCCTTGCCGCTTCGAGCTAAAGTCTCCCTCCAGTCCCTCCTCTTCCCTTAGGCTCTGTAAATCCCTGGGGGCCAGCTTGGGTCCGGTGTCTTATGCTGCAGGCTCGTGAGCAGGGTGGCTGTCTAGCGTGCAGTGTGGCTGGCTCGTGGGCAGCTCTCAAAATCCTGTGCCAACCTGCATGGCAATCCTGCACACTTGCGGCCCTGCACGGTGTTGTGCAGCCTCTGGACCCACACTCTCTGGGGCCGGCCTAAGTCTCGGGGCACTCTCTTTCCCAGCTTCGCTTTGAGCTCGTGTGCTCCTTCCCTCAGAGTCTCAGTTCCCAGTTTTTACTCACTTATTCTGGCATTTGTGTGGCTGATATCAATAAGGGGTCAGTGCGTGCACCCCCATTCCTGAAGATCAGAACATTGTGGCTTTTAAGTCCTCTCAGTTTGATGTTTGCAGGCATTCGGAGGTAACAGTGTTCCCAACCTCTCCACCATCTTGCCGCTCCTCTACTTTCTCTTTTCAACCATGGATTTGGCCTTGAAGATGGTTTTACAGTATTTTTGAAATATAGAATATTGTGTTGTTCATCCATCATTAAAATGATAAAACTCTACAGTAGTAGTTATTACTTGACTCTGCAGTCTACAAATAAGTAGCAGTGTAGAGTATTGGATTTTCTTTCTCTTATAAAATGAACAAATAACCATTCCTCTCACGTAGAGGTCAAGGATCTCAATACCTTCTCTTCATTAGAAAAAAAATGCATATTTTGTGAAAAGTCAATACAAAACACAAACTCCTATGGATGCCCGTGGATTCAGAATTCAGATCACATCAGCTTTGTAATGAATAATAACTATACACTTCAGACTCTGGGAATACTAAGCAAATGCATAAATAAAACTTTTCAACATTGTAAACATGGGCAAATTCTAGCTTTAGAGCAACTATAACAACCTTCGCAAACAAAAATGTTTATTTTATAATTATTTATATATGACACATATATATAGATATATATACACATATTTCTCAGAAAATTACTTCAAATAATCAGACTAACAATACTAAGCAGGTACAGATCAAAGAAGTCACCCAAAAGGGAGTAAACGTCATTAAAGATGCAAATTACAATTTAAATTTCAAAATACTAGAATTCTTATGGTCCATTATAACACTGCAGATTGTTATTCATAATTAAATGTCAGGCGTGTCTGCTTTGTTCACAAGTCTCAAGTGGAAAGACATTCAGAGAAACATCAAGTTAGTACCAAAATTTAAAGTTAAATTACTTGAGGCACCTGAGTGGCTCAGGCGGTTGAGTGCCCAACTCAATTTCAGCTCAGGTAATGATGCTAGATCATTAGTTGTGGGATTCGGCCTCCTGTCAGGCTCTGTCTGAGCATCGAGCCTGCTTGAAATTCTCTCTCTGTCTCTCTGTCTCTCTGTCTCTCTTTTCATACCTCCTTCACTTCATCCCTCTCCCTTGCTCTCTCTCTCTCTCTCAAATAAAAAATAAAGTAAAAAAAAAGTAATTAATGGGTGGATCTTTTTTTTAATGTTTTTTATTTATTTTTGAGAGACAGAGATAGTACGAGCAGGGGAGGGTCAGAGAGACAGGGAGATACAGAATCTGAAGCAGGCTCCAGGCTCTGAGCTAGCTGTCAGAACAGAGCCTGACATGGGGCTTGAACCCACAAACTGTGAGATCATGACCTGAGCTGAAGCCAGACGCTTAACCGACTGAGCCACCCAGGTGCCTCTACCGTGTGGATATTAAGAGAGCTAGTAGGTCTGTCTTGATTTCAGTAGTCCTTGTAAGAATGTACTCTGCAATTAAGGATTTTAGAGACTTTAAGAATTTTTAACTTCATTTTATTTTCTGCATATAGCTAACTACTGAATGTCATGCAAATGATATTTCCCAACGTATTTGGAACAAATTTTTGAATTTCCAGGTTCAGGTCAGTGGCAAAAATTTTTCTTTTCATTAAAAGCATTTTAATTTGTACTAGTAGAATAATTTCTGCAACACAGCTAAGAAGTATGATGTTCTAGGTTTAGAGATTTTAAAAATATTTTTTTTGATGAGCTGAATCAGGAATACAAACTTTGAATCATTTTCAAAACTTAAACTAGGATTTTAATCTGGGCAAGATGAAATAACAGGAATCAGATTTACTTTCTTGCCTAAAACATCAGAAAGCCAGACAAAATGTATATGAAACAACAGTTAAAACACTTGGCATCAGACAACAAAGGACAGTGATTGTTGGTCAGTGCGAGCAACTGAGCCATACATGCCATGCCAGCAAAATGAGCCATACTAGTAACTTAGATTGCTGGCATAAGAGTGTTTCTAGGCCATGGTATGGGGCTGGGGGTGGAGGGAGCCTGGCTGAGTTTAATAGACTAACTAAGTCCAGAAGATCGAATTAGAGGGACCATGGCAGCTTGAGATTGTAGGACATGGTATTGGAAAGGAGAGAGCTGCACAAAGAGAGAACCCCAGAAATCTACAGATCTCTCCAGGAGTTTTCAGCAGAGTACTGATCTGTGTGTGCATGTGAGATGACTCAGGAAGAGAACTGCAGGAAAAAATTAATGGAAACTATCCAACATTTTCACAGGGCCAGGAATAGTGCCTATTTCCACTAGCTGGAGTGGCAAAACTTATAGTTTTTGAGTAGCATATTCAGAATAATGCCTCAATAATGGGGAATAATAGACCTTAAACTAAACATGGATCTGGTTCTGCCTGACAAATATTAAAAGCCAACCCAGAAAGTATCAAACTATTCTCAGTTAACTGCATCCAGAACATAGCTCAAAAAAGTTTTATATGAATACAAAAATATTCAGCGCCTAGCATTGTGACGTGCTACTTAGATGTCTTTCAAGAGAAACTGCCATGAAGTGTCTAGTTACCTAACAGACTCCAGATGATTCACTTGTGAAGGCTAATGACACATACACTCCCTGTTTCTCCAAGCCAATGGTGGAGCATAGTAGGAGTACTAGTGCAGACTCATTCCTACCTAATAGCGTATTCTTGTAACAGGCCACCATGGTTCAGGGACCTCCCAGTTTACATGGTCAAGGCTTTTTCAAAATGGAGCTATGGTCTGAATCTCTTGCTGCCCAATCTTTCTTTATTACCCCTCTTTTTCATATGTATCAGACATGCACTGAATTAGGAAGGTTCTTCCTGCCTACTCTATCTCCCTCTACCTTTATCCTTCATAGGTATTTTCTGAAATTAATTTCTTGCTTTTCTAATCTTCTCTTGGCATTAGCTTCTAGTAGAACCCAAACTGACACAGTCTAGGAATTCCTTAAGTGGAAATACACTAAGAAAATATGATATTATTTGCCAGGCAAAATAAAAGCAAATGGCAACAACGTTATAGAAATATATTTATATATCTGATATATTTATATAAGGTGCACCTGGATGGCTCAGTCAGTTAAAGACCAACTCTTGATTTCAGCTCAGGTTATGATCTCATGGTTAGTGAGATTGAACCCCACATAAGACTCTGTGTTGACAGCATGGAGACTGCTTAGGATTCTCTCTCCATCTCTCTCTTCCCCTCCCCTTCCCATGCTCTCTATCTCTCTCAAAAATAAATATTTTCTAAAAATATATTTTAAAAGTTTTGCTCTTATGCTTATCATTATTACTACCAGTGATAAAAATGATGTTGATTACAATAACAGTAATGAACATTAATAATTTATTTCTCACTGTTTTATGTGCTATTCTTGAGTTGTTCAAACACTTTTTTTTAGTCAAAATATCCTAAACTTTATTTTTTTTATTTTTTTCCATAATATTTTATTGTCAAATTGTTTTCCATACAAAACCCAGTGCTCTTCCCCTTAAGTGCCCTCCACCATCACCACCATCTCTTTTCCCCCCTCCCCCCTCCCCTTCAACTCTCAGTTCATTCTCAGCATTCAATAGTCTCTCAAGTTTTTCAAACACTATCTTTAACTCTCCTTAATAACCCTACGACATACAAATTATTAGTTCCTCCTTCAACAACTTACCCATGTTCATATAGGTAACAAATGGTCAAACTAGGTTACAAATCCAGGCAGTCTGTCATTGGAACCTATATTTTTCATTATTGCATTATTTAGTGTATATATCTTAGTTGGTTTCTCCTACTCCATGACCCACACCAGCGTCAAAGATCTCAGTCAGGCTTCATACATAGGTCATCAGTTCTCCAGGCTGATTCTTGATCCTAAGTATGCTCTAGCCCAGGTCCTGTACAGTACAGTACATTACAGTAAGATGTGTCTCTGTACTAGCCTTCTGACTTCAAAGCCAAGAAAACCTTAGGATCCTACAAGACCAAAGACGTTACCCTCTGGATATCAAGGGAAGGAAGCTAGCAAATTAGAAAACATGGGTTCCAGGAATAGTTTACTCTTTTTGAAATATTGTCTAAATGGAAGAGTAAGAATTCATAATGCTTTTGTGCACAAAAAGAAAATGATTAGAATAACTTTTACTTATTGCTTAAAATATAAATATTCACAAAGATTAATTACTTTTTAAAAATTATGAATTAAATTTGATGAGTTTAAGTTAGCTATTTTATGATTCTCTACAGTGAGTGACTTAAACTTTTGCAGAATTCTGGCACTCACCTGGATCCAGAAAGTTGGTTTCTAGGAGCTATATATTTACCAACATTAGTCTAAGATGGTAAATATTCACGTTGAAATAGTGAAGAGTGTTGAATAGTGTATAGTAAAATGTGGCCACATTATATTTGCTTTATATATATAATTACCAAAGTGTTTAGTAGAGGCTAAATGGAAAACATTTACATAAATGAGCATAAATACTCTGTTAGTATACATTCAAATTGTACCTAGAGATCTCTTCTAAATTAAGCAAAATTTTAAAGCAATGTTATTTTACAAAAAAAAAACTGGAAGAAATAAATCCTTTAAAAATTTCACAGAATTGAGTTTTGAGTTCATTGCAAATTTATATGGAATAAAAAATGAGTTATGAATGCTGGAAAGCTATGAGACATCAGTGTAAATCTGTAACAAGGATGGGCAAACCTGTTCAGATAAAATTGTAATGAGCAGTCTGAAACCAAGAAGTCTTTAACCAAATCAGAATCTCATTAAATTTGGAAGTTTCATTGAATATTTCTAGATACATTGCCTCTCCACATTTTTAAGTTTAATTCAAAGCAGGAATAAGAAATAAATAAATTCACTGTGAGTGGGGTAGGTCTACTTTTAGTTTTGCAAATATTTGATTAGTTTAATAAATATTAAATACTAGTAATAGTCTGTGACAGTCAGGTCTTAAAGCAGTTATTCATAAACAGAAATCAGTAAAGATGAACCAATCAAGATAAAATAAGAAATCTTTTGAGCCGTTGTGCTTTTTCTGAGAGTTATATGGAAACCAATTTGATAAATAACTATTAAAAAAAAGAAATCTCTTGAGTTTCTTTTCACTTATATATAAATGGATACAATGAATGTTATTCATTGTTACTGTGGTTTATGATAAATTGTACAACTATGGCAGTAATAAACAAGTTGTCTTCAGTTTGATTTTTAATTACTCTGTTCCTGCATTGAAAGTAATTTGAATACTAATAACATGGAAGAACTAAATATAGAAATGCAAGAATACAGTAGTGTTACCTTTTTGAATTTGCTGATCCTGAACTCAGCTGCAGTAATTAGTTTGCAATACAATTTATCTATTATACTACTTGACATGGTGTCAATCATGGAACAAATTTGTATAGATAAAATATTTTCATATCTGATTTTAATTTCTGTACCATTCATGAATTCATCTATAAGTGTACATGAATTTCTCTGGGCAGCGAAACTTATTTTCTCACTGCTGAGACCCATTTGTGTGTTAAAAATTTACTAGAGAAATTTTACATAGATTTTCATATATTTGCCAACTATTTTCTTTGGCAAGACCAAATTTTTCTAATATTGAATTCTTTGATGACTAAAGGTCAATGGTGACTTCATTTGGTAAGATGATTCACAAAGCTCTTTAATGCACACTAAACTTGATTTTCTGATTAATGGATAAGCAGAATAGATTCTCAGTTTTACTGATGAAGAAACAGATTTTTTAAATAAAAAATTTAAGCTTATTTATTTATTTTGAGACGGGGAGAGAGAGAGAGAGAGAGAGAGAGAGAATGAGTGGGGTAGGGGCAGAGAGAGAAGGATAGAGAATTCCAAGCAGGCTCGATGCTGACACCGCACAGAATCCTACAGGGGGCTCAAACTTCACAAACTGTGAGATCATGACCTGAGCTGAAATCAAGAGTCGGATGCTTAACCAATTGAGCCACCACCAAGGTGCCCCACCAAAACTGATAATTTTAACTATCTGACAATGTTTTCAATTCAAATATTTTTCCAACTAATTCCCTAAATATATCAATTCAGTAAGTATAAAGTAAATAATAGTGCATGAGTGTAGAACTGGCAAATCAGAGAAAACAAGGTACAAGTAAATAATGAGTTCTTTCTCTATAAACAAAGGTATTATGTGGCTTATCAAATATCTAAATACCTATTAAAATATCCATGGATATAGCAGTGCTCAGTAGAAAGGAGAATGAAGGAGGCATTATAAAATAAATAGATCATAGGCCTTATAGATAATCATTTTTCAGCCCAAATCCAGCCTGTGTCATTTAGTAGCTAGTAGCTAGTGATATCATCTAGCCACATTATCTCTCTAATCCTGATTCCTCATCAGAAAAATGGAAATGATGATGATGATGATGATGATGATGATGATGATGATGATGATTATGCTGCTGCTGCTGCTTATCTTTTAAGGGTGATTTGAAAATTAAATTAAATTAATATGTTAAGTGGCTGGCATTTAATGTGATCAAAAATGTTGGGTCTTCTTTTCATTTGGTGAATTTAGGTAAGTAATATGCATAACACAGAAGAATCTGTAAACAGTGGATGGTTGTAATCAACAAAAATGGGTTCTCATATATCCAGAATGGATGAATGAGGTTTCTAGGCACCCTCTAGAATTTTCACCCAAACATGGAAGCACTATAATGTTGTCAGAAGCATTTCCTTTAATACTGAGAAAGTAATAGTAATATATTAAGAAAAAATATTTCTGTTAACAAATCCTCACATATTTCCAGAATGACTGGATGGCTTAGGCTGTTAAGTAGCCAACTCTTGATTTTGGCTCAGGTCATGATCTCACAGTTCATGGGTTCAAGCACTATCAGTGCAGAGTCTACCTGGGATTCCTTACCTCCAACTCTCTCTTCACCTCCCCCCACAAAAAAGAAATCCTCGCATATTTTCTAATTAAGCTATTATGTTGCTTTTGCTTCAAATTGCCCATAGATATTTTTTTCTGGCTACATTTCACCATTCATATCATGTCTTAAAGTCATTTAAATTTCTTAGTATACAACCATAGTTATTTTTCCCCTTTAAACATCATGTTCTATTTTCAAAAATTATTAGAATTTGCTTAATTTCAGAAAGTAATACTCTCCTTCATAATGTCTAAATACTTATCTATAAGATATAGAATATACCTTCTATGCTACTATTTCTTCAATGTTTTCCCAGTAATACATCAAACACAGGTATATGTGATGAATGATAAATGGAGGTCAGTACAAGAAAGTCCTAGAGATTGATATATACATATCTTCTCTCTGGCCCATCATTCCCTTTCATTTGTTTAATTTAATCAATGATATGATTTGCTTAAATGTGTTTACTTTAAATTCCAAAGTCATTTGGTTAAAATCTTAGATCAGAACTAAAATGGTGACAATAGTAAATAAAATTTGAAATTGTGATGGTTTGAACTTTATATAAATCTTATGTTTTATGAAAAAAAAACTATATGGACTATAGATATAACCTGTTAAATAACATAATGTCTAATAAATAATTTATTTTCCCCTTGTATAAAAAATAATAATTAGTCTGGCAAGAAACTTTCTTTTGTAAACAGCCTAAAGTTGATTTAGGTCAGTTGATGTGACATAGCACTTTTGTATATTATTTGGCTTTGAAATCACCACATGATATAACTAAGATATGTTCAAAAGTTCACATTCATGTCCAAATGACTTTTGATAGTAAATGTATAACTTTTGAGTACTTTTAAGGCATTTTAAGGCATTATCTACATTTTTAAAAAGCAGATCTGCTGCTGCTTCTATTTCTCCTTCTGTAAAGCTAGCTTCAACAATCCAAGACATTTTAGTGCCTGGATCTAAATGCTTAAAGAACCACTTCATATATGCCGTTGCCAGCCATAGAACTTTACCTATTTGTCAGGCCAGATCAAGAGGATCCCCTATGAACATGTGCTCTTGGTCTGCCTAGCCATAAGGAAGAGAGTCTCTTATTTAATCAATCTTGCCATTCACAAGCAACAATCTGTGCCTGCTAGAACTCAAAGTAAGGGGGTCTAACATGCCTACATTGGTCTTACCATGCCAAACCTAGCCTAGAAACTGATGCATTTAGTGGGAAAATTTATCTCATTATACTATATTTTCTAAAAGCTCCAATTATTTTCCTCAGATAGGCAGCACTTTGTATTGGAGTAATAGCATAAATACCTTGCTATTCATTTCTAATTTCAGATACATAATGATCAGAAGTAAGGTAAAATAAGAGGAGTTAAAACAGAACTTTAAGCTGATAAGTAGTAACCACTCAATAATGAGCTGTGGTTTATCATTTTTTGGGGGAGGGGGTATACCAATTCCTCTTCTTCTTCTTCTTCTTCTTCTTCTTCTTCTTCTTCTTCTTCTTCTTCTTCTTCTTCTTCTTTTGTCAGCAACAACAGGGAAGGATTTTATTTTTTATTTTTTAATAGTAGTTTATTGTCAAATTGGTTTCCATATAACACCCAGTGCTTCTCCCCACAAGTGCCCCCCACCATGACCATAACCCCCTCCCTCCCTCCCCCTCCCCCTTCAGTCCATGGTTCGTTTTCAGTATTCAGTAGTCTCCCTTGATCGATGTCCCTCACTCTTCCCCGCTCTCTTCTTCTAATATCCTAGACAAGTATTAGTATTGAAGGGTAAGTGCTTTTATTCTATTTCCTTCTAACTTTTTGACTGTTTCCTAACTGTTTTTCAAAGGCATCCTCTCTGTATAATTAAAGGATAAAATTATGTTTCCCAACTATTAAATTTTCATCGGGTCTGAAGATTGAAAGAAGAATCAAATCTGAGATTAGAAACTCCTGAGAATTATTTCCAGATTCACATCTGATTGTGACACTTAAGGAAACTCATTTACATTAGTTTATAGTCCCATCTACAATGTGCTCATGCACTGCAGTCTCTTTCACCAAAGTACAGGCAGCAAGAGATTTCCAACAAAAGAAGATAAAAATTGGAAATGAATTATTTCACCAAAGACAAACATGAGTATCTCAATGCAAAGGTTAAGCCAAATCTTTGGGTCTCCACAGAATACCTCACCCAGTTTAAAAGGATGCTAAAATTCTCTCAACTACCAGGTTGGCTCTCCATCCCTTTAGTTCATAATGAAGACCAAGAAAAATATAGCAACAATTAGGAATAAGTATGTTCTTTCCTAAAACCATCAATACATATACTGGCTCAAATATTAAAATAATAAACGATAATATTTCCTTCTGTGGTGCACTTATTTGAGTGAAGTTCAAAGGCATTGAATATTTAGAACCTTACTTCAAGTGTTCTTTATTATCAGAATGCATATGTACTTTATTCTTGTATAAAAATGAAGGGTCAATCAGCCAGATATGGGCACTGGAGGGAATGGGCAAATTCACAAATGAAAAGCAGTAAATAAATAAATCTCTAAATAAATACCCTCTAAGTAAATAGAGGTTTAACTTTGCTGTTCACCAGGCAATCTCATTTTTTTTTTGCAGCTTAATTATAGTTCATAAAAGCATTCCCATGAAAACTACACCTTTGGATAAAGGAATAAAATAACTCACAATTCAACAAGGAGCCAAGAAGACACCCCAAGTCCTTCCCCCGAAATGTACAGTGCCCTGTTCATCTGTCAACATATTTAGCACTTAAATGATAAATGCTCTGTTGAGATTATCCCACCTAATCCTCATAAAAACCCTATTAAGCAGGCAATATTATCATTCCCACTTCACAGCTGAGAAAACTAAATCTAAGCTGGCTTAAGTAATTTGCCAATTTGACTTTACTCTTTCTTCTTAACCACACTATTACCTCCTATCCCTTATTAGCTTTATGGCCACATTGCATAGCTGAAGGGTTAGCAAACATTTTTTCTATGAAATGCTAGATAGTAAATACTTCAGTCTTTTAACTATGTGGTTACTTTTGAAACTACTCAACTCTGTTGTCAAGTGGAATCAGCCATAGACAATACTGAAACAAATGGACATTTTATTTATGGACACTCACATTAGACTTTTATATAATTTTCTATATAAAAAAGCTATTTTTATTTTGCCATTTTTCAACAGTTTAAAAATGTAAAAAGGACATATTTAGCTTGTAGGTCCTATAAAAACAGGCATGGGGCTGATGTTACCCAAAAACTGTAGTTTGTTGATCCGTGATTTAGCCAATGCATAAATGGTCTTCATAATGTACACTTATAACTGTGTGTGCCTTATCTATTCTGAGACTTCCTTTTTTTAACGCTTGGCCAAGGATGCCATTTGGGTTGATCAAACAGATGATTACCAGAGCGGGGGGTGGGGGTGGATGGGATATATAGGTGATGGAGATTAAGGAGTGCACTTGCAGTGATGAGCACAAGGTGATGTATGAAATTATTGAATCACTGTATTATACACCAGAAACTAATATAAAACTGTGTTAACTGGAATTAAAATGAAACTTTAAAAAAAGAAAAGGAAACTTCATTTTCAAAAGAAATTCACATAAAAGATCATCTTAGAAAGGAATTTTTGAAAATATCACCAACAGTTATTACTAAAATTGTATGTCATCTATAAAAACTAATAAAACACATATTTGTAACCTTAAATCTTTAGAGTTTTTGTCATTGTTTTTTACTTACATAGTTCTTTATTTTAATTCATTAGTTTAAACTGTAATATTAGTTTCAGGTACACAATGTAACAATTTAACAGTTCCATGCATTACCCTGTGCTCATCACAAGAGCCCTTCTTAATCCCCATCATCTATTTAACTGATCACCCACCCATTCTTCTAATAACCATCAGACTGTTCTCTGTAATTAAAAATCTGTTACTTTGACTTTCTCATTTTTCCCTTTGCTTGTTTTTTTTTTGTATACTAAATTCCACTCATGAGTGAAGTTATATGATATTGCTCTTTCTCTGACAGACTTATATCACTTAACAAAATACGAACTCCTTTCATTTCATTGCAAATGGTAAGAGTTTATTCTATTTTATGGGTAAATAATACTCCATTGTGTATACTACATGTTCTTTATTCATCAATCAATGGAGACTTGGACTGCTTTCATATCTTGGCTATTGTAAACAAAGTAGCTATAAACATGGGGATGCATATATCCCTTTGAGTTAGTGTTTCTGTATCATAGACTCTGGGTCTAGAGTTTTCTCTTGTCCAGCAAAAGAACGGATGCAGAATTAAAATGCGAGAAAGACTAATGTCCGGGAGGAGACAGAGCCCCAAATAAGGATCCTTGCTCCATTTTTATCAGAATCAGAAGGATAAAAAACATGATGGACATGCAGAGACAATGAAACTGTGAACATTAACTCATGTGTGTGAGAAAAAAGAGAGTTTTGAAGATATCCAGTGTTAGGTATTTGGGTCAATACAAAACAAAGATCCCTGCGCTAGGCAGATGGCTGTTTATGAGGGATAAGACAGAACACGCTCCCTCAGCTCCCTCAGAGTCAACAGGCTCCTTTCTTTTGCTATTTAGCTCTAATCCTGGCAATTTCACCCTGCTGTGGTCTATAGCCCTATTTACCATTTACCTATTTTGGTCCTTCCCTCTGGTGAAAGCAGCTTTTCTGCTTTGTGGTGTCAGGGGTGCTACTGCCCTATTTACCTAATCTTGAGTGCTTTCATCCTAACCCTTATTAAACCATTGGTGCAAGCTCACGAAATTCCTAAACTTATTCCCCACATTTCTGTATTATTTGGGGGAAATACCCAGTAGTGTGATTCCTGGATAACAGAGTGGTTCTACTTTTAACTTTTTGAGAAATCTCCAAACTCTTTTCCACAGTAGCTTCACCGGTTTGCATTTTGGGGCTAAGTTTTATAAGTTCTTTATATATTTTGGATATTAGCTCTTTATTGGAAAAGTCATTAGCAAATATCTTCTCCCATTCTATTTGGTTGATTGTTTCTATCACTGTGCAGAAGCTTTTTATTTTGATGTTGTCTCAATAGTTATTTTTTCTTTGACTCTCTTGCCTCAGACTAATGTCAAAAAAAGTTGCTACTTGTGTTCTCCCACAGGATTTTAATGGCTTCAGGTCTCATATTAAGGTTTAATCTATTCTGGGGGGTTTCGTTTGTTTTTCTTCCAAATTTTTATTTACATTCTAGTTAGTTAGCATATGGTGTCATATTGGTTTCAGAAGTAGAATTTAGTGACTCATTACTTACATATAACAACCACTACTCATCATAACAAGTGCCATTTTTAAATTTATTTTTTTATTTTTTAATGCTTTTTATTTATTTTTGAGAGACAGAGAGAGAGTGCGATCAGGAGAGGGTTAGAGAGACAGAGAGACACAGAATCTGAAACAGGTTCCAGGCTCTGAGCTCTCAGCACAGAGCCTGACGTGGGGCTCAAACCCACGAACCTTGAGATCATGACCTGAGCCAAAGCCAGACGCTTAAATGACTGAGCCACCCAGGTGCCCCAATAAGTGCACTTTTTAATACCCATCAGCCATCTAGACTATTCCCCAACCATCTCCCTCCATCAGTTCTGTTTGTTCTCAATTATTAAGAGTCTCTTATGGTTTGTTACCCTCTAGCTTTTTTTTCAATTCCCATATG
>NC_043717.1:65512436-65535290 GCF_006229205.1 Suricata suricatta | reverse complement strand
TATATATATATATATATATATATATATATATATACACACACACACACACCACCTTTTCTTTATCCTTGGTCAATGGACCCACAGGCATTTTATAGAGTTTGAATATTGTTGACAATGCTGCTATGAACATTGAGATGCATGTACCCCTTCAAATCTAGTAGTGCATTTGATGGATCATTGGTAAGTTCTATTTTTAATATTTTTTGGAAATCTCCAAACTGTTTTCTAGAGTGGCAGCACTAGTTTATATTGCCCCCAACCGTGTAAGAGTGTTCCTCTTTCTCCCAATCCTCAACATCTATTCTCTCCTGCATTGTTAATTATAGCCATTCTAACAGATGTGAGATGGTATATCATCTGTAATCATGATTTTGATTTGTATTTCTTTGATTGTGAGTGATGTTGAACATTGTTTCAATCTGGATGTTAGCCATCCAGATGTCTTCTTTGGAAGAATGTCTATACATGTCTTCTGCCCATTTTTTATCTGATTGTTTTTTATGTATTCAGTTTTATAAGTTCTTCACACATTTTGGATATAACCCTTTTCGACATATGTCCTTTGCAAAGATTTCCTCCCATTCTGTAGGTTTCTTTTTAGTATAATTGATTGTTTCTTTCACAGTGTAGATTATTATTGATTGTTTCTGTCATAGTGTAGATTTTATTTCTATGAAGTCCCAATAATTTATTTTTGCTTTTGTTTCCCTTGCCTCAGGAGGCACATCTAGTAAGAAATTGCCATGGCCCATGTCCAAGAAGTTACTCCCTGTGTTCTCCTCTAGGATTTTGATGGCTTCCTGTCTCACACTTAGGTCTTTCATCCATTTCGAATTTAGTTTTGTGTATGGTGTAAGATGTTGGTCAAGTTTCATTCTTCTGCATGTCACTGCCCAGTTTTCCCAACACCATTTTTTGAAGAGACTGTCTTTTTTCCCATTGATATTCTTTCCTGCTTTGTTGAAGGCTAACTGACCATATACTTGTGGATTCATGTCTGAGTTTTCTATTCTGTTCTAGTAATCTATGGATCTCTTTTTGTTCTGGTACCATACCATTTGGACCACTAAAGCATTGTAATATAATTTGAAGTCTAGAATTGTGATGTGTCCAGCTTTCCTTTTTCAAGATTATTTAGCTATTTGGGGTCTTTTATGGTACTATAAACATTTTAGGATTATTTCTTCTACCTCTGTAAAAAATGCTGTTGTGATTTTGATAGGGAATGCATTAAATGTGTGGGTTGCTTTCGGTAATATATATATTTTAAGAATATTTCTTCTTCAAATCCCTAAGCATGGGATGTTTTCCCAGTTCTTTGTGTCATCTTCAATTTCTTTCAACAGTGTTTTATATTTTTCAGACTACAGATCTTTGACAACTTGTATAGGTTTATTCCTAGATATCTAATGGGTTTTGGTGTAATTGTAAATGGGATTGATTCTTTGATTTCTGTTTATGCTTTTTTACTGGTGTTTAGAAATAAAACAGATTTCTGTACATTGGTTTTGTATCCTGTGACTTACTCCATTCACTTATTAGTTCTAGCCTTTTATTTGTCAAATCTTTTGGGATTTCTATATAAAGTATTATGTCATCTGCAAATAGTGGAAATTTGACTTCTTCCTTATGGATTTGGGTTCCTTTTGTGTCTTTTTTTTTTTTTTTTTTTTTTTTACTGTGGCTAGGATCCAGTACTATGTTGAATAATAATGATGTGAGTAGACATCCTTATCTTGTTCCTGACCTTAGGGGAAAAGCTGAGCTTTTCTCCATTAAGGATGATGTTAGTTGGCAGTTTTTCATAGAAAGTACATTATGAAGTACATTCCCTCTGAATGAATTTTTTAAGGTTTTCTTTTATTATGAATGGATGTTGTACATTGTCAAATACTTCCTCTGCATGTATTTAAATGATCATCTGTTTGTTTTTCCTTCTCTTATTAACATGATGTACCACGTTGATTTATTTGCGAATATTGAACGACACTTGCAACTCAGGAAAGAATCCTACTTTATCATCGTGAATGATGTTTTAAATAGATTTTTGGATATGGCTTGCTAGTATTTTACTGAGTAATTTTGCTTCTGTTTCTATCAAGGATATTGGCTTGTAGTTCCTTTTTGTTGTTGTTGTTGTGTCTTTCTCTGCTTTTAGTGTCATGGTAACGCTGTCTCAGAATGATTGGTAGTTTTCTTTCCTTTTCTATACTTTTGGAGTAGTTAGAGAAGGATAAATATTAACTTCTATTTAAATGTTTGGTAGAATTCACTTATGAATCCATCTGGCCCTGGTCTTGTTTTTATGGGAGTTGGTTGTGTTGTTGTTGTTGTTTGTTTTTCACTTACTAGGGTTCTTTGCTGGTTATCAGTTTATTCACCTGTCCTATATCTTCCTATTTTCAGTTTTGGTAGTTTATATGTTTCTAGGATTTATCCTTTTGTTGGCATACCGTTATTCATAACTTTCTCTTATGACTGTATTTCTGTGATGTTGCCCATTATTTCTCCTCTCTCATCTGTGATTTAATTTATTTCAGTCCTTTCTCTTTTTTTCTTGATAAGTCTGGGTAGAGGTTTATCAATTTCATTGATTGCTTTTCAAGAACCAGTTCCTGGGTTCATTGACCTTTCCTTTTTTTATTTTCTATATAATTTGGTTTTGCACTAAACTTCATTGTTTCTTTCCTTCTGCTGGTTTTAAGGTTTTTTTCTGTTCTTCTTCTTTTCCAGCTCTTTTAGGTGTAAGGTTCAGTTGTTTACCTTAGATTTTTCTTGCTTCTTGAGGTAGGTCTGTATTGCTGTAAACTTCTCTTAGAACTGCATCTGTTGCATCCCAGAGGTTTTGGACAATTTTGTTTTAATTTCCATTTGTGTCCATGTACTTATTTATTTATTATTTGATTTCCTGGTTGATCCATTCACTGATTAGTAGCATGTTATTTAACTTCCTTGTATTTATGGTATTTCCAGGTTTTTTCTTGTGGTTGACTTCTAGTTTCATAGAGTTTGGGTCACAAAATAATCATGGAATCACTTAAATCTTTTGAGTGGAAAAGAGAGACCAAAAATGAGAGTATAGAAGTAGGAAACACTAAATAGTAAAAATGAATATTTCCATAAAAATCAGTCAAGCAACTCACAAACTTAGATATAAAAATATAATATATACCTAAAATGTGGAGAGGAGAGGAGAAAAGAATGTGTTCAAACTTAAATGACCATCAACTTGATATAGACTGTTATATGCAGAAAAGGTTACATAAAAACATAAAGGTAACCATTTTTTTAACAAAACACTAATAAATATGCAAAGAATAAAGTGAAAGGAATCAACATATACCACTAAAGAAAATCAGTAGGGAGCCTGAATGGCTTAGTCAATTGAGTGTATAATGCTTGATTTTGGCTCAGGTCATGATCTCACGGTTTGTGAGATATAGTCCCGTGTTGGTCTCTGTGCTGAGTATGGAGCCTGCCTAATATTCTAATAATCTCTTTCTCCCCTCTCCCCCATACCTCTACCCCACTCATGCTCTCTCTTTCTCTTTCTCTCTAAAAAAATCAGCAAACCACAAATGAGAGAATAACAAGAAAATATCAGAGTACATCTTTAGAAGCAACCTGAAATAAGTAATAAAATAGTAATAAATACATATCTATCACTAATTCTGTTGAATGTAAATGGACTAAATGCTCTAATCAAAATACATAGGTTGACAGAATGGATTAAAAAACAAGACTCATCTATATGCTGCCACCTACAGGAGACCCTTTATAGGCCTAAACATACCTGCAGATTGAAAGTGAGAGAATCGAGAAACAACCATCATGCAAATGGATATCAACAAAAAGCCAGAATAGCAATACTTATATCATAAAAAAAAGAATTTAAAGCAAATACTGTAACAAGAGATAAAGAACATTATATGATAATAAAAGGGACAATTCAACAAGAAGATCTAACAATTGTAAATATTTATGCATCCAATATACAAACACCAAAATACATAAGCCAATCATAAACACAAAGGGATTAACTTATAATAATAAAATGATTGTAGGTAACTTTAACACCCCAATTTACATCAGTGGAAAGATCATCTAAGCAGAATACCAACAAGGAATCAGTGGCTTTGAATGACACACTGGACTAGATGGATTTAACATATATTTTCAAAACATTGCATGCTAAATAACAGAATTAAAAATCCACTCAGAGTCCCTTTTAATGTTTCGTGTACAGCTGGTTAGTGGTCATGAACTCCTTTAATTTTTGTTCACCTCGGAAACTATCTTTCCTTGTATTCTGAATGATAGACTTACTGGATAGAGTATTCTTGGCTGCTGATTTTTCCAATACAACACTTTGCATACATCATAGCACTCCCTTCTGGCTTGAAAAGTTGTCATTGAAAAATCTCATGCTAGCCTTATGAGTTTTCCCTTATGAAGTAATGACTTCCTTTGTTTCTTGCTACTTTCAGCAGCAAATTTTCTTTATTACTAAATTTTTCAAATTTAATTATATTATGTATTGATGTCAGTCTGATTTTGTTGATTCTGTTAGGGATTCTCTGTGCCTCCCTCCTGGATCTGGATATCTGTTTTCTTCCCCAGATTAGAAAAGTTTTCAGCTATTATATCTTGAAATAAATTTTGTGCCCCCTTCTCTCTCTTCTTCTTATTGGACTCCTATAATACAATATTATTATGTTTGATGGAGTCACTGGTATTCCTAAGTCTATTCTCCTTTTGTATAAATCTTTTTTCTTTTTTTTAAGCTTTATTACTTTCCATTATCTCAATGGAGTAGATCACAAATTCATTCTGCTTTTTCCTTCCTGGTATTCATTCCATCAGGTGGGTTTCTCATTTCATTTATTGTACCCTTTATTTCTATCACGTTATTCCTTACTTCTGTGTTAATATTTTAACTCATGTATTCCACTCTGTTCTCGAGCTCAGTGAGTATCTTTATGATTCTTGCTTTAAATTCTTTATTGGGCATGTTACTTATATCTGTTACAGTTAGATATCTGCCTGTGGCTATGTCCTGTTCTTTCATTTTGTATATATTTCTCTGTCTCCTCATCTTGTCTGGCTGTCTGTCTTTTTCAGTGTTTTAAGAATGTCAGCTGTGTCTTCTGCTCTTGAAAGTAGTGACTTTATGAAGAAGAGGTCCTGGAGTGTCCACCAGTGTAGTTTCCCCATTTACCAAAACCTGGACCTTCAGAAGAGTACCCTATGTGTGTTGCTTACTTTCTGCTGTTGTGTCTATGCCACTTTTCCTTTCAGTAGAGTCATCTACATGACTCTCTGCCTGTTGTGGGCTGTGCTTGTTCTCTGATGTTAGTGGAACACAGGCAGGATTGCTCGGGGGTGGTTTGTCTGCCTGGGAACTTGAGAGCAGGCCAACAGCGCTAGCAAATTTGTCCTGGACAACTAGCTCTATGCCAGAACCCCTGAAGTAGTGTAGTGGCTAGGAGCTTATGGTTAGCGTATCAGGGGTTGGAAGCTGCGCACAATCTGTAATGGTGGCTGGGGGCATGTGATTGGGCATGGTGCAGTTACTGGGCTCCATGTGGCCATAGCTGTGAAACTGGTTGCTGGGCAAGGCACCTGACAACAGTTGTGTGGGGGGCAGATGGCCTGAAGTATCATGTGAGTGTGGCTGGTCGGGAGAGGTTGGACATGGTTTAGTAGATATGCACTCTGTGTGGTGGCAACTGTGTGGCTTGGCTGTTGGTCAGGGTCCCACAAAGCTTTAATCCTGAGCCCAGGGTTGAGGCCAGCAAGCTTGGAGGGGGAAAGTCTACCAGAGACTTTGTGGGTGTGGTGCACAGCTAGGGGGTGATGTAACAAATGTCTGTGCATCCCCTCATCCTGCAGATATCTCAGTGCTTATACTGGTGGGAGGGGGCATGAAATGGCACCTATCAGCTCCCTAATTTTGAAGAATTCCCCCAACATACTCAGAAATTGACATGAACAGATCTGTCTCCTGTTTGCCCCCAGTGTTGTATAAAATGTCATTATTATATTGCGTCTCTCTGAGGCTGCTGTCTCTTTAAGGGTAGAGTCCGGACCATCAACTGCCAAGTGTTGAGTCAGCTGACCTCCAAAGCTCCAGTTCCCTGGTTTTACAATCTCATGGAATTCAGGGGTACCTGGGTGGCTCAGTGGATTGAGCATCCGACTCTGGCTCAGGTTAGGATCTCACAGTTCATGAGTTCAAGCCCAATTTTAGGCTCACTGCTGTCAGCATGGAGCCTGCTTTGAATCCTCTGTCCCCCCCCCCCCGCGCTCTCTGCCCTTCCCCTGCCCCCTTTCTCAAGGTGAGTGTGATGTGCCAATTCCACAACTACACATTTCAAAGATTTCACCTCACTAGTTTAGGATGCCATAAAATATATAAAATGTAATTTGTCTTACAGTTATTCTAGTTCTCCCTTTTTCTTTCCTCCTTTCATGTTCTCCTGCTCTCTTTTTAGCCCTTAAAATATGCCCTCAATAAAAGATTTGGTAAGCTCATTTACACCAATTCAGTGGTTCTCAAAAAAATGTGTGATCTCAAGATTGGCAACATCAGCAGCGAATGAATCAGAAACTCTGTTGGTAGATCATAACAGTATATTATAACATGACCTCCAGGGGAGTTTCATACACACTGGTGTTTGAGAACTACCGCACTTATCAATTAATGGCTGATAGGTTTTTGTATACTACTCGCATTAGGAATACTTGTATTTTTCTATAAGAAAAATAACTGAATTTCTAAACAAATGCTTGAGTCACTAGTTGTCTTAGTCTGTTTGGATTGCCATTACAAACTACTATCTACTGAGTGGCTTATAAAAAAAAAATTGTTTCTTACAGTTCTGGATGCTAGACGCTTGAGATCAGGGTGCCAGCATGGGAGGGGTTTTGATGAGGACCCTCTTTCCAGCTGTAAATGGCCATTTTTTTTTCATTGTATCCTCACTTGATGGAGAGCAAAGAAGGGAAGAAAGTTTTGTGACCTTTAAGAAGAAACTAATTCCATTCAGGAGGGTTTCACACTCATGACCTCATATATTTTTAATTAGTCCCCAAAGGCTTCACCTTCTAACACATATTGTAAGGTATGGTCTCAGCATATTAATTGGGAACTGAGATACAAACATATGGTCCATTAACACCATCCAAACAGTGGGAAGAGTAAGGTATTTACATAAGAGGTAATCAGGGGTAAGATGCATTGAAGGCCAATGGCAATAAAACTTTGGTGGCAGCTGTGCTGCTAAATGGCTACATGAGAATTTCCCATCCTTCGGATTCTTTCCTGGGTTTATCAGGATCCCTGGGTCTAGTAATACTGAAATTAAGTGAGATTTTATGAGGCTTTTTATGGTTACTTTTGATGGGGTAGTTGAGATTATCTCAGATAACCTAGAAGTACAATCCTCAAAGTAATCAAGATTGTCTAGGCTCAAAGTTATCTTAAAATCACACTTCCTTTCAGTTGGTTGCCTATGTAATGTTGTTTTTATAATTTGTACATATGATACTAGCGCTCTACTAATTTCTAACTGAGACCTAGATTTGTCTTTGTGACATTATAATTAATGTTTAATGTCAAGAGTAAACTGCCCGGGACTCTATACTATTTCACCATAATAAAAAAATCAATCAGGAGCGCTTTCTATGCTGGGCATGGCTTATTTAATCTTAAAGCCATGATAACATACAGGTGCGGGAGGAAACATACTCAGAATGCATAATTGTTTCCACATTCATGTACTTTAGAAAAACAGGCTTATAAAACAATATTTTAAATGTTTTAATATATCTGTTATTATAAAACAGGAAATAGTAAAGATTAGAGCAGAAAAAAGTGAGATAGAAACAAAACAAAACAAAAGAACAAATCAATGAAACTAGGAGCTGTTTCTTTGAAAAGATAAACAAAATTGACCTCCAGCAAGACCCATTAAAAAATAGAAAGGACACAAATAAAATTCCTACCTAAGGTAATGTACACATGTAATGTAATCTCTATCAAAATAGCAACAGCACTATAGCAGCACTGTCAACAACAGCCAAATCATGGAAGGAGCCTAAGTGTCCATCACCTGATGAATGGATCAAGAAGATGTGGTATATATACACAATGGAGTCCTACGTGGCAATGAGAAAGAATGAAATATGGCCATTTGTAGCAAAGTGGATGGACCTCGAGGGTGTCATGCTAAGTGAAATAAGTCAGGTAGAGAAGGACAGATACCATATGTTTGCACTTATAGGCCTAACAGGAAAACAGGAGAAACCTAATGGAGGACCAGGGGGAGGGGAAGAGGGAAAGAGAGTTGGGAAGAGAGAGGGATGCAAAACCTGAGAGACTTTGAATACTGAAAACAAACCTAGGGTTGAAGGGGGAGGGGGAAGGGAGGTGGTGATCATGGAGGAGGGCACTTGTGGGGAGAAGCACTGAGTGTTATATGGAAACCAATTCGACACTAAACTATTAAAAAATGAAAAATGTGAACTATTACAATAACCTGATGAGAGATATTGATCCAGAGTAGAATGAAAATTGGAATGGAAAACAAACAAAAAGACTGACTATATTAATCTTTCTCTGATAAAGATTTTGCAAGGTCCTCAGTTCCCTAAATTTTCATTTAGTTTTCTGCTGGAGTCAGCTTCTTGAGGATTAATTGTGCAGAGAACACTTCAACTAAATACATGAACATCTCTTAGAGTTTTGACTCCAAAGTCCCTTCCTTGTTGTCATGAATGAGTCATATCCCTAAAAGTCTTGGTTTTGATCCTAAGAGTCTATCTGACACTTGTCTTCTACATCTTACCACTTACCCTCTGAAAAGCACAAAATACTAAAGAAAAATCTCTCCTTTCTATAGCTTGGGGGGAGAACTACCTACTTCCTTTTCTCGTATTCTTGGGCACCACTCAAACCAGAGTCAGTCCATTTCACCATGGAGAAAGTAGCCAACTTCTAAGGAAAAGTATAAAAGGGGCTTTCTAGGATGGCCACTTTGGGGAGGAGGTTATCTGTCGAGAACAGAAAGAGGGAACAGATCCCAGGAAAGACAACTTTTACTATGTCCTTCACTCATCCTAGGAAAAGTACCATCCCCTACTAAAGCAGGTTTGGAGCAATGGTGAAAATTATGGGACATTGATGCCAGCCTTACTGGGTTCATATCCTGCTCCTGACTCTTATGTGTGACTTTGGAAACATTATTTAAAACTCTCTCTGTCTTTATTTCTCCACCTTTAAAATGGGAACTATAATAGGATACCAAATTTTGTGTTACTGGTATCATTAAACACATAATGTGCTTAGAAAGGTACTTTGTCCCTTCTGTGCTTACTTTATGTGAGCTGTTGTTTTTCTAATTGTGAGACTTTAACCCATGTCAAGAGGTACTACTTCTTAGAAAGGGATAGTGGCTAGAGACCTGCGGAGAATTTAAAATTAGACCATATGTCTCTAAAAATTTATTGGTACAGAATTATAATTAATAAAGGAATAGTGAGTGCACATAGGGAAGAAAAATATATTATATTAAGATTTCACACTTGGATGACAATAAAGACAGAAAGTTGGACATCAGGAGAAGGAGCAGGTGATATGGCATGCGTTTTGTTCACTTTTAGGTTCATGATGCCACAAAAAGTACCATTGACAAACTGCAGATAGTAAGCATAGCTACCAAGTATATCAGTCAGTTTAGGTTACATTACACTACAGTAACAATCACGAAACCTTACTGGCTTAACACAATGAAGATTTATTTTCTCATTCAAACTACAGATGTGCTGATGGTCAGCTGCAGCTATGGTCCATGAGGTACTTACTCTGAGACTGGGATTAGTATATTAGCCCCTTTCTGGGACAGTTTTGAACGCATCATAAAAAGGGAATATGAGAATAGAACTGCATATGTTTAAAAAAAAAACAGAAGAGAAGGAAACAAACCACAATAGACTCTTAATGATAGAGAACAAACTGAGGGTTAATGAAGGGAGATGGGTGGAAGATGGGCTACATGGAAGATAAGTATTGATGAGGGCACTTGTGATGAGCACTGGGTATCATATGTAAGTAATGAATCACTGAATTCTACTCCTGAAACCAATATTGCACTGTATATTAACTAAAATTTAATTAAAAATATAAGTGTCTTGCTTGGAAGACACTTATATTTTATTGTCCAAAGCAAATCACATGGCCAATCCTTGTATCAGTAGAACTCATTCATGGGGGGTTCTGATAAGTGAGACCAAAATAATTTTTGACAGAAATGAAACTTTTCACACCAGGACTTTATTGCTTGTGATCAAAGAAAGAATAGATTAATCCCTTTTATTCTGGTACTTGTATGAGAAAGGAATCAGCAATAAAATGTTCTAAAATGGTTAAAACTTAGAAATAAGGCTAGGTACACTACAGGAAATAAAAAGTAGGCAAACAACTGATGAATAAGGAGTTACAGGAGCACAATTGAAAATGTAATGTTGCCAAAGTTATGATAGTTAAATGAGATGTTCAAAAAGTAAGTTGCTTTGAAGGGGAATAAAAAGAAAACACAAGTTGAAAATGGTGTGTGTGTATGTGTGTATGTGTGTGTGTGTGTGAGAGAGAGAGAGAGAGAGAGACATAAAAAGAGAGATAGACAGAAAGAGAGACGGAAAGAGACGGAAAGGGGCAAAGGGAGAGAGGGAGGAAGAGAAAGGGAATAGTAGCATTTTGCAATTCAGGTAGCAAGGGAAACAAAAAAAAAACCACATAAGACTCTAAAATCATAGGGAATTTCAAGATTGGAGATAAATCATTATTATTATACTCAACAATTGTATTGTTGAGTACTTTTGTCATATGAAGAAGATGGGAAGATATCCCAGTTAAGTTTTCTGGAGCTTCATAGCAGGTCTGTGGAACAGAAGCTTAGAGAATGTTCTTAAAGACTAAGTTCTTATTTACTTAATGCCTGAACCTTCCATTTGCATTTATTCACCTTTTCTTTAAAAACGTTAACATATTATTATTTACAAATGTATTTAACTTACATATACTGTTTGCTTCTAGAAGCAGTAACTTTATATAAATATGATAAAACATAAATGTTTGTGACATTCTAAGAAACTTTGAAGAAATCATTATCAAACAGAGTTTTAAGAACTAAGAGTGTGTTCTGCTTCCCTGTATCATGCATGATTATCATAGTGTTTTACCCACTGTAAGCAATCAATTAATAGCTATTGATTACATAAAAGAATTAGAATTCTTTTTATTTCTTTTTTCTTTCTTTTTTTATCTTTTATTGCAGAACAGTCATTTGAATGACCAGTGGATCTAGCAATAGTACCTTTATGAGTTTTGCTTCTACAGATGTTAAATGTAAAATGGATTATCCAGGATTGTCTTTGCAGCACAGTAGAGAAATAAGAATCTCAAATTTCAGATAAATCATATCACTAACATCCAAAACTTGTTTGGAAGTAAATTGATGAGGCGAGATTTTACGTTAAGCTACTATGTTTTTTTTTTTCAAATTTTAGTGGGTACAGTTTAAATAAAGATCTAAAGTAGAATCTAGTTAGAATCAGGCTAGATCTACGTGATACTGAACAATATCTAGATATTTTTATGTATTTAGGAAACCATTCCCATATACACAGCATAAATAACTGGATGTAACCATAGAAAATCTGACTTACAATTACGTGTTCTGAAACTGACAGGTGGAATATAAAAGAAGTTCCTGAACCTGGCAGAATGTTTCAGCTTTCATGTAGGGCCTTGAAATAATGAAAGTTTAACCTTAGAAAACAAAGGTGCCCTCTAGAGGGTCTATAGAAGTTGATTTCTTCATGACTTTGCAAATATCATTTCCTGTATTCAAATAATGTATTTATTTCTTAATACTAGGCAAAATAAAAAAGGCCAAAGTAATTCCATATTTTTAAATTGTAATTTAAAACCTGTATAATAAAACGTAACAATTTCTGACAGTTTTATAAGTTTTGAAAGCATCATTATCAAACAAAGCTCTAAGAACTGAGAAAATGTTTTCAGTTTTAGAATTTTATTTTTGTATTTGTTGTTGTTTACCCACATCACTGCAATTAACTGAGAATAACATTTAACAAGGTCCCTTGCAATTTGAAATATATGCTTTTGGAATATCAAACCACTTAAACATACTGATGGAAAGTAACAACCAGAGGCTAAGATGAGTGGTGGTGAAAGATTACTCCACTTACAAAAAAATTGTTAATTTTACCACAATATAATTTTCTGTTTGTCAAAAGATTTATTGACTTTCTTTTAAAAATATTCCTTAAATTTTGTATTCATCATTAAAATAGTAGTGATTTGGGAAATTATCATCTAACAGGAATAAATCTGATGTTTATTGGATAGGAAGATGTCATCACCTACTGAACTATTAAATCAGAGACAGATAAATAGGATTTTTTCTTGGACATTTTAAATCATTTAAATACACTTGTTTTTGCTCATTTCCCCCTAATATCTGGATTTTTAAAAATTTTTAATAGTTTACTGTCAAATTGGTTTACATATAACATCCAGTGCTCTTCCCCACAGGTGCCCTCCTCCATTACCACCACCTCTTTTCCCCCTCCCCCTTCAACCCTCCTTAGTTTTCAGTATTCAGTAGTCTCTCAGGTTTTGCATCCCTCTCTCTCCCAAACCCTTCCTCTTCCCCTCCCCATGGTCCTCCATTAGGTTTTTCTTGTTCTGTTAGACCTATGAGTGCAAACATACGGTATCTGTCCTAATATCTAGATTTTAATAGTCACAGGTTATTGTAGGTAATAATATGTTTAAAATTTTTTCAGGCATTGAGAATAATATATCACAAAGTCATTTCTCCAAATTAATAATACAAAGCTTTCGATTTTGTTTAATTTGGCATGTAGACAAAAATACTGACAGCATAAGGCACTCTAACTCCACCCTTCAGGCCAGTGGAACTTGCAAACCATTCTGAGGCTGTTAGAACTAATT
Organism: Suricata suricatta; assembly: GCF_006229205.1. Taxonomy (NCBI): domain Eukaryota; kingdom Metazoa; phylum Chordata; class Mammalia; order Carnivora; family Herpestidae; genus Suricata; species Suricata suricatta. The sequence goes on along the minus strand of NC_043717.1, from coordinate 65,522,248 downwards.
GCTAAGCAGCATAGATGCCACATAATTAGAGAAAACTGGGGGGAATCAGTAATCTAGGAACCACAATTTGATTGGAAATAAAAACTTCATTAATGGACACAATTCTCTAACTGCACATTACTAAGGCACAGTAAAGCAAAGGGAAAGGAAGTGCTTCTGAAACAGATATCTCTGTGATTCCTTTGAGAAAAAGCCAACACAATGTGTTTTATCAAGTTTAGCTGCATTTTATTTGCTTCTACTTTAAGGCATATGTTAGTTGCATAATTGTGATTTTTTTCTTGGTCATCCTTTATGTTGCATATGAAGAAGTTTCCTGTGTGTCTGCTCTGGCTCTTTTTCAGTGTGTTCTTTTAAAATAATTTCAGTAGTAAAGAGCAAGCAATTTTGTTTGCCTAGATGTCTGACTTCCTATCCCTATCAGCTGTGGCATTTTACTTTCTTCCTGTAACATCTCCTAATATTATGCTTGAAATAAACTCCCAAATATCCTTGGTACCAGAATGCCTGTCTTGTATAGACAGAGGTATGTAGTTTTTACAGATCAACTATAACATAAAAGCGTTGTCACATTTAAATCTAGGGGTAAAAGCGTATTGAATTTGTGAGTTATTAAAGATGTTGGCAAAATATAAGATGCTATCTTGCATCCATCAGAGAAGCAGTGCACAGGCTGGTAAACCTTGGGATGAATAACTAAATGATGTTTGGGCATATAGGGTGAAATGTGCAGAATCAACACAATCCACGACAGAGTTTTGCTCTCATCGACTGATGTTTGTACTAGTGTTTCAATACATGTTGGTTAAAAACCCTGCCAAGACTAATTCTCTAGAGACACATTCTTTCAAAGTGGTTTACCAATAAATGTGTGTCTGTCAAATTCTACAATTTATTATGTTTTTGATAGCACAAGAAATGTTTAAAGATACAAAAAAAAAAATCCTGGGTTGTGGATGGGAAGCACACAGGTGAGTGGAATGCCTTTTTTCCTGTTGCTGTCTAATTTGATTATAAACACATTATCAGAAAAATAGAAAAACTCACTTACTCACCTTCAAAATGGCACCCCTCATAAATCAGTCATATCAGAGGACAGATGGCAGGACAAGAACAGGGGAAGAGGGTAAAGATAAAGGAAGAAAAAATAAATAAAAGCAATAAGGAAAAGCTAAATAAAAACCCTGCTTTTGTTTGCTTTGGAAAAACATTTGAGATGGTGATTGAAGAGCCACACTAATGCCATGACAGGCTTCAAATAAGCCTCAGAAACTAGAAGGCCTACGTTTCAGTTTCCTGGCAAAAAATTTCAGTTTCCCTGAAACAATCAGGCAATTACATCTTGCTCAAGATTGGGAGAACTGCTCCTAAACAGTTCAATCAGTAAAGACCAAGAGGATGCTTAACATTCCTGAGGACTATAGATAGCTGCTTAATGTTAGCTAGCCAATTGCTCGCCACTTGCCCAAGCCCCACGTGGGGGTCCTTAGCCCACCCCATAATTGGTTATTTTCAAAGGAACACCAAGTGTCATGATTGGGTCCCGCCAAATGTAAAGGACGCCCTAGAGATTCTGAATGCTTAAGATTGTTACTACAGCTGCTGTGTGATTACGATTGGATTCCTATGTCTATGTCACAATTCTTTGTAACTCCCCCTTTCCAAACCCCATAAAAACCCTGCTGAGCTATCGTTCAGGGCTCTTAGCATGGATCCACTGCGTTGGTGAGGTCTGAGAGATCGAGCTTAAGCCTGAATAAATGCCCTTTGTTTTTGCATATGTGATTAGGACTCCCTGGTGGTCTTGGTTTTGGGGGACCCCGTGATCTGGGCATAACAGTGGTGAGGCCTGTAATTCAGTTTAAAGGCACAGAGCTAGAACATACTGGCAAGTGGGTCTGGGACTAGAAGAATGGCAAGCTGAAAATTGCTGTTGATATTCAACTATTCCTTCAGAGAAGCTCTACAAGGTATGTCTCAGAAAGATCCACACAATAGCTATCTGCAAAGTAGCTAAGAGCTGGAAACCTATGCTGGTCTCTTTCATCATCCTTCTTGAAAATAGAAGAAAAGGAGTATTTGTGTTGTGTTTAACCTGAATTCCTCAGTTGGGGGTTTCTTATGAAGGGGTGGCTTAAGTTACAATGATAGTAATATCTGATTCTGAGCCCTGTACACTTTGCCAGACCCCATCCTTTTGAATCCTTCCCTTACTCCTTAACAAACCCCTTGGTGGCTTATGCCTTCTCAGAGATAAGTACTATAATTGTCTTGAGTATCTGCTAGGGCTCATTTATTTGCTCCATCCCAATGCAGCCTCTGCTCCAGTGATTTTATCTGACCTTGATATATTCTGGTCATTTGTCACTGCCTTATTTTTATGACTCCTCCCATAATGATATACCCTTTGTTACCACTAATTGGGGTCACCATAAATCCTGATTAGCTCAAGAGCATCTCAAACTAATTCTGTTGACCCAGCATAATTCTTTATAGTGTTCCCCTTCACTCTCAAAACTGCTACTTCTTATTAGAGAGGAACTCTCTTCCATTAGTCTATAATTCTTACTTAATAAAGCTCCCAAATAGACCAGTCTAACTCAGTTTCTTACTTGTAGAATTATGCTTTTAGAATTCTTTTAGAATTTTTTTGTTTGTATTGCACTTTCAGATTCTTCCACCTCATGATATAGCAGGAAGGAAGAGCTTACGTTTGTGAACTCAATTGATTATTGTTCAAATCTCCTTTCTGGTACTTACTAGCTGAGTAGATCAAGGAAAAATCTTAAATCTTAATTTTCTCATCATAAAGGTGGGGAAAATAATACAACTTAGCTTATATGATTGACTTGAGGATGAATCAAACATAATATGAGAATAAAACCTAACAGAGTATCTATCATATTGTAGAGAATGAATAAATATTAGTGTGCCCTTTTCATTCCCTTCCTCTACAGCTGGTAATATAAAATAGGTTATCCGGGGTTTAGGTCAGAAAACATGTCACCTGATGATATTTAACAACCTATTCAAAATTTTATCTTCTTAATGGACAATTTCTCATATCTATAGTGAATAAATTCCTCATCTACTGAATCATTGCCTGAATGGTTAGAAGTGATCCCTTACCACTCTCTCCCTGTCTATATTTCAATCTCTAGTCTTAGATTGAATCATAAATTTCAATGAGCCTATTACCACCTCCCTAAGAGACCAATAGGAACGAACTTAAACAAAAAGAACAAAAAGAACTCTTGGTACTCACCCATTTTAATTACAGCAGAAGTCAGTAATTTTTTTTCTGTAAAGAGCCAAATTGTAAATATTTTAGCCTTTGTAGGCCATACAATCTCTGTCACAACTACTCAACTCTGTGACTGTAGCACAACAGACAAATTTTTCATAAAGGAATCACTAGTTACTAATCACTGAGTTTGAATCTTTTGGTTATAAATAACAGGAAACCAAGCTCAAACCAACATAATAAAAAAGTAATTTATTGGTTTATCTAATCAAAAGGACCTTACGTTTCAACTACAGCTTGATCCAGAAGTTCCAAAAAATGTCACTAGACTATATTTCAATTTCTCAATCCTCTTCTCCTTCCCATTGATTGTGTCAAGATGCTATACTTTCCAGGATTTTTCTTTTATGTTTCACTCCACCAGAAAAAGGTAAGTATTCATGTTTCTAAAAATGTTAACATAAAGTAATGAGCCTAATAATCAGTACGTTGACCTAGATCCTTTGTCTGTCACTATGAACAGAAGCATGGGATGCCCTGATTGGCTTATGCCAAGAACATGTCCCTGTCCCTGGGGCTTGGATGGAATAAACTCCAACAAAACAATAGTGAAGATGAATGATTTCCCAAGCATATTTTAAGACATCATAACAAAGAATAGGAAAGGGATAGGGGTAGTGTTGTGGTATGTGACAAACAATGTAACAAATTGGTATTAAGTACTGTAGAACCTGCCTGACTTGCAAGGGCATTACAATTTGTTGCTCCCTGATTCCTTCAAAAATATGAACTTAAATACTTTGTAAATAAAATTAGTTCCATGTCATAAGGATGAACTTTCAGAGTTATAAATATGTATGCATATGATGAGTAAATAGGCCTGTTTCTCCCAATGATAAAGAGGTTAAATTGGACTGTGGAAAACATTTTCTGTAAAGGACTAAATAAAAAACATGTTATGCATTGTGGGCAACATTCTTAGCCACATTTTTTTTTCTTTTTTTATCCTTTTACAACACTTTTAAAATGTAAAAATCATTCTTATCTGAAAGGCCATATAAAAATATAGTCCAGATTTGCCTTGCAGGCACAATTTGTCTACCTTTGAACTACATTGTCACTAGGAGCCCTTCAAGCTATGCTAATCTATGGTCTAGGTTTAGGGTTTAGCAGGTTTTTCTTACTGCCTCTGCCACATAAGTGTTCAAATACCAACGTCACTATTATGCCTGCCCCAAGAAGCATGATAGAAATATCTGAGTGGTCATGTGCTCACCTGCATCCATTTTGGTCTTTGAATTCCCCTGTAGTTATATTTTTACTGTTCCCACAAGATACTCTCTTCTTTTGGTCTTCTTTCTTGTGAGAAAGAGCTTCTGCCAGGCCAGAGGCATGGAGTGGCAGCTAAAAATTACCTTTCTAAAATGGAAATATGATAATATCACTTCACTGCTTAAAAGCACTTGATGACTGCCACCACCTATAGGGCAGAGTCTGTACTTTGTAAACATTCAAGGATCATCACAATCTAATTCTACCTAGCTTTTAAGCTTTACCTCTCATAACTCCCTTCAAATTATTTATTCACTAGCTATCTCAGTCTACTTACAGTCTTTAAACTTGTCATGAATTTGATGCTTTATACTTTTACATAGCAGTGGACCACTCACTTTGCCTATGACAGAGTTCATTATATGCTACCCCAAAATATGGCACCTTGGTATATTGAATAGTTTAAGCTGAAGGAACTTGAAAAATGGCAAGTATGAGAAGGACTCTGACCTCCCCTGCAGCAGATGATAGGAGTCTCATGTGAGAAGTGGCCTCTCTGTACGTGGAGGAAAGAATCATCCTTATCTCTGAAGATAGAGGGGCTTCGAGAGGATGCTGAACAAACAGGCCTTGCCACATATCTCTCAATTTGCAACACTTAGTTTATACCCTTTTGTCTTATCATATTTTTCCATGGCCTTTTACTCTTATAATCTAATATAAAACTGCTCACAATTAACTGTTTCTTTGGATATTCATTTCCTTATAAAGGCTCTTCTGTGCATAAAACTTAAATAATGTGTATACTTTTCCCCTGTTAATATGTCCTTGTCAGTTTAATTTTTGGGTCTAGCTGGGGACTCTAAGGAGGTCGAGGAAATTTTTTCTCCCCTACACCTATGTTTTATTTTTATCAAACTCTCGAGATATTTCTTTTATAGGCCACATCTTCTCTGAAGGCTTTCTTGCCCCCACCCCTGGAAAAAATATATGTGTTCCTTTAGTATCACATTCCTACTTAGTTATACAATGAAATCATAATTTACCTGGGGAAAGAGGTTCTAAAATATAAGGAAAAACTCACATAGTTTCAAATTAATATTAAAAATATATTTCTTTTTAAGGTTATCCCTTATTTAGGCTGAGTAATTAGGTAAGAGAGTTGCCTTGCATATAGGGACCAAGTTGTATAAAAAATATAAACCTTAATACTGAGATTCACAGGCAGCACAGGGAGATAGTCATACTGTGAGAGGTAAGTGGGAACTGAGATTGAGGAAACTGAACTTTCCTCTTTTCTATTATCATGCCAGTTTTAGGGTCTTGTTTGCTAATTGATTAGTGGACAAGCCAATCATCTCTCTCTCTCCCTTCTCTCTCTCTCATCTAGTTCCATATACATACTTTAAATATGCAATCGGTAGTCTGATTTCTCCTGCTAACTTGAGATTACGATTTTCATGGGCAGGAATTATGTCTTTTTCATTTTGGATCCTTGATACTTATCCACTATGGTGTCTCATTACTGCTCATTGATGAAGCATTGTAGTTGCTCATTAAATGTGAAATTGAATTGAATTTCATGTTCTTTCAGGCAGGCTTTTCTTCTTATTTCTCTTAAAGCTTATCAAATTAATTTAAAATAGTTTGCTGATAAGGTGGTGGACAATCTGGAGTGGAAAAAAGGAAACTTCAGGCAGTATCCCTTTCTAAAGTAGCCCAGAGACAGTTCAGTTTTGCAAAATGTGAATGACATAATGCTGCTTTCTTTCCAACCACAGGCCATATTAAACAATTAGATAAGAAATTAAATGAGACCAAAGTAGATCCATTTTAATTTGTCAATAAGTTCTTCTTTCCACTTTAATGATTGCAATCAAGCATTAAACATGCTGAATATTTTTATACTTTCTGACAGTCCAATAACAAAGTTTTCAAAATGTTTTGAACCCAAATACCTTTAATTAATCTAATCCTTCATATTACTCTTTATAATGAAATTAACCTCAAACATGTAAAAGTTTTGATAGTTTTTCTATACCTTTCCAAATACCAAAATAATTTTGATTATTCTTAGTTCTAGTACTTAAATGAAGGACCTTCTGATATACAGTCATCTAATAAACATCTCAGAGAATGAACTACATGTTGATATTTTTAAGTAGGGCAAAGTATTCCGTCCTTCTACCTAAGTGCTTTGACTCCCAAAACACCACAAGGGTTTTAGAATATTGAGGTTCTGTGGTTTTTCTATGATGCTCTAATTCTCAGATAATTGGTTATATGTGAGAGTATATTTTGGCTGCTAAAGAATATTTTCATAAACAATGTTCAAAAATAGCTTAATAAAGCACTAATATTAAATAAATATATACATATCTGTGAAAGATAAAATTATGACTTAATAATTAATTCCTAATATTTTCAGTTGGTTTCTTCTCAGTACAATTCAATCAGAGGGAAGGGATATAGCTGAGTCAAAGTATATACAACACACTAAAGGACTACTTTCAGGTATAGTCTAGAAATTACCTTAATTCATTATATATCCTCACACTTTTACCTCTAATCCTGTTGGACTTGTAGACTGTGTGACAAGCCATGAGTCGATTAATGTTTGTTCTGTGAAGTCTCATATAAATCCAGGTATTATGGCTTTCTCAGACTAGGGTCATTCAGCAAGTGGATGGAAGAGAAGAGATGCAAGCCAAGGTTTATCTGATTACAGAGCCTGAGTTATTAGGTGTTCTATACTGACTTCCCATGTAGCCTGTCTACTTTTGTTTCCTGGTTCTCTGAGATTGAATCAAGCTAGGATAGAACACATGAAGATTCTAATTTTTTACAATATATAAAGATAATCATACAAGTTACCAGTATGGCTCCTGTTAATTCTGGAACTATGTTACTCAATAACAGCATATTGGACTGACAGTCTTTCACATTTGACCAGGCTGCATGACAGACAATGTGAACAATAAAAATATGATGCTAAAACATATTTTTGTGTCCCCTTTGTCAAGGATTTAATAAACTAGCATCAAAATAGCCATAATACAAACCAAGAGCATGGGTGTTAAGTGCGTGAGGAATGTAAAAGCATAATGCTGGAGAGCTTATAATTCAAAGAAGAAGACACATTAAAAAGATTTGTAGTGTGAGTTATCATCTAATAAACCAATGGGAATATGAAAAAGTGTTTCTCTTCTATGTTTTTGGGTTTCATGATAAGAAAAGCTGAGGGACAAGTTACCGTGAGTTTCCCTTTCTATGGCAGGAAATACAAAATGCCATTCCAAGAATAACAGGGAGTGAATCATATTTTGCCAGTGCTTCAAAGGTCCACCTAGATCTACTATGGTTAGAAACTCTGGCTCATTAAGTCCATATGCTACAAAACTATTCTATAGGAAAATGAGTTGATCAAATACTAACATTATTTTCCTTTTCTATAATCAAAGTGCTATAGTTTTCAGTTATAAACATAGTATTAAAATGTGCAGATCCTGATGATTCTTATTTCAAGATGCTATAAAAATTGGGTCAAAGTTATTGTGGGACCATATCAGAGTATATTTATACATTTTCTCCAAGAGAAAAAGAGATGATACTGGGAATAAAAGCCATCTATGCTTAGCTTCTTCACAGATATAGCTGTAGATGTAGATGGAATGTAGATGTAGATGTAGATGTAGATAGATAGATGATAGATACATAGATAGATTGATTGATTGATAGATATAAATACACTAGATTTTGAAATGTTTCCCTATGTATAGGGAAATTGAATGAAAAAATTAGTTAAATAATATCCTTAATATCTTTATGAGAAACAAATCCTGTTAGAGTAAACTTAAATCTTTGTGCAGCAGAACTGGTAGACTAAAGTAGGTACTTTTTTGAGGATTTCCATTCCACCATGCTGACACAACAATTAGTGAAATGGGCAAGTGTAGTATGAGCCACATAACTATTAAACTAGACCATAGTTGGCTGGAGCATCATATTTAGAATGTATCATCAATCTAGATAATATAATAATCAGGGAATGATATATTCCAGTCTCAGAGGTTGAGAATAAAAGATTCTTCTGAGATTTGTAACACCATTGCTACTAGTTGGGCAAGAAATTAAAAGATTATACCTATACTTCCTAATAAGTTAGAACTTTGACATGCATAAACAAAAAGTATCAAGAATGATAATGATGATAAAACTAATGGACTTTCAGATTTTGTGCCTTGTACTCAGTAGGAATCCAATAAACATTTGCTGGTAAATTTGATTTATGTGTTTTGGGGTCATAGCTCTTAATCACTCATTAATTCCACATACATTTAGAGAGAGCTTACTATGTGCTAAGCAGTATTCTCTGTGAAAAGAATCAAGAGTTATCTATTAGGCAGTAGAATTAATCTTCATTAGCTTTTTCTTTATCTCTTAGATGTTAGATGTTGTAGGACTTTGCCAATATATTTGTGTAACATGATTCCTAGTTTGTTATTAAAGCACTAAAAACCCAGAACACAGACAAAAATCAATTATTTCTAGTATTCAGCCCTAAGATAGCCACTTAGTTTATTAATTAATATCAATATTTCTAAAGGTAATAATTAATTATTTTGAACAGAATAATTCTTGGTAATTTCAGCTGAGCCAATATTATACCTTCAGTCCTGTGATAAACTCATACCAAATCAAATGTGTACAATGATGTCAAGGATTACAACTATGTTGTCACTTCCACATGATGTAAACCTTTTCCAAGTATACTAAATTGTTTGATCCCAAATCATGGTCTTCTCTTGCTTATTTTTATTGTCTCCTGGACAAACTCAGAGACTGAACAAGTGAATATTTAAGATCTCAAATACAGATAATACATTTTGTCAAGTATAACATGGTCTTAAACATATCCATGAAACTGTAGAACCATTCTTACAGATATGTTTCTGCTCAGAAACAGAAAAGATATCTTCAGACCTAGGGTGACCAACCATCCAAAATTGCTCAGGACTGTCCCAAATTTTAGTGTTGAGAATAAATTAATAAATTTAATAATAATTAAATAATTAATAAATTAATAATAATAATAATAATAATAATAAATTCTGGGAAATCTTTCAATCCTAAGAAAAGGGGAAAATCAGTCACACTAAACTTCCCTTAGTCTTTTTTGCCATAATTTTTTCTCAGAGTATGAAATAGGATTCCCTAGGTTAATATCACTTTTTCCTACTAGTGTGTTAGTTGGATTTGCTATAATCCAGGATGGAGATAAGCAATCTAACTCTGA
>NC_043717.1:65489070-65512336 GCF_006229205.1 Suricata suricatta | reverse complement strand
TATATATATATATATATATATATATATAATTTGTCTTTATTCATTCATCATTTCATCATTTTATGGGCACTTGGACTCTTTCTATAATTTGGTTGGTCTTTTGGAGTCTACATAATTTTGTTATTGTTGATAATGCTGCAAGATTTCTCCTGTTAGACCTATGAGTGACAATATATGGTATCTGTCCTCTGCCTGACTTATTTTGCTTAGCATGACACCCTCTAGTTCCATCCATTTTGCTAAAAGTGGCCAGATTTCATTCTTTTTCATTGTCATGTAGTATTCCAGTGTGTGTGTGTGTGTGTGTGTGTGTGTGTGTGTGTGTATGTGTATACACCATATCTTCTTGATCCATTCATCAGATGATGGACATTTAGGCTCTTTCCATGATTTAGCTATTGTAGAAAGTGCTCCTATGAACATTGTGGTACATGTGCCCCTATGCATCAGCACTTCTTTATTCCATGGATAGATCCCCAACAGTGCTATTTCTGGGTCATATGGGAGTTCTATTGATAGTTTTTTTAGGAACCTCCACACTGTTTTCCAGAGCGGCTGCACCAGTTTACATTCCCACCAACAGTGTAGGAGGGTGCCTGTTTCTCCACATCCTCGCCGGCATCTATAGTCTCGATTTTTTCATTTTAGCCATTCTGACTGGTGTGATGTGGTACCACAGTGTGGTTTTGATTTGTATTTCTCTGATGATGAGTGATGCTGAGCATCATTTCATGTGCCTGTTGGCCATCTGGATGCCTTCTTTGGAGAAGTGTCTGCTCATGTCTTCTGCCCATTTCTTAACTGGATTATTCATTTTTCGGGTATGGAGTTTGGTGTGTTCCTTGTAGATTTTGGATACTAGCCCTTTATCCAATATGCTATTTGCCACTATCTTTTCCCATTCCATCGGTTGCTAATTAGTTTTTTAATTGTTTCCTGTGCATTGCAGAAGGTTTTCATCTTGGTGAGGTTCCAATAGTTCATTTTTGTTCTTGATTCCCTTGCCTTTGGGTATGTGTCGAGTAGGAAATTGCTGCGATTGATGTCATGGAGTCTATTTCCTGCTTTCTCCTCTAACAGGAGACCATGGGAAGGGGAAAGGGAGGGAGAAGATTTGGGGAGAAGGGGTGTGAGGCAAATCATGAGAGACCTTTGAATGCTGAGAACAAACTGAGGGCTGAAGAGGGAGCAGAGAAGGAGAAGGGGGGTGATGGTCATAGAGAGGGACACTTGTGGGGAAGAGCACTGGGTGTTATATGGAAACCAAATTGGTAATAAACTATTAATTAAAAAATGAAACAAAGTAATCATTCAAAACAAGAATCCTCACTGGGAGTGTTTAAGAATTTAATTGTGCATTTGTTACCTTGAGACAAATGAAGGAGTTGGCCAAAGAGGGACATGGCAGTTATGTTCTACTTTTTGACCTACATAGTAGTTACATTGTTCACTTTATGATTTTTTGTTAAATGTGTATGTATGTTTCATGCACTGTTTTATGCACATATTTTACCAAAAAATATGAAATATCTTTAAACAGCTTTTTTAAGTAAATTAAAGATCTCATTTAAATTAAAAAATATAATGCTGCTAGAAACATTGGGGTGCATGTATACTTTTGAATTAGGATTTTCATATCCTTTGGGTAAGTACTTAGTAGAAAAATTGCTGGTTAATAGGGTAGTTCTATTTTTATCTTTTTGAGGAAATTACATACTGTTTTCTGGAGTGGCTGCACCAGCTACTATTCACACCAACAGTGTAAGAGAGTTCCCCTTTCTCCACATTGTTACCAACACCTGTTGCTTCATTCCTATATGACTTTAGCCATTCAAACTAGTGTGAGGTGATATGTCATAATAGTTTTGATTCTCATTTCTCTGATGATGAGCGATGCCTAGCATCCTTTCATGTGTGTGTGAGCCATCTGAATGTCTTCTTTGGGAAAGTGTCTATTCATGTCTCCTGCCCATGTTTTAATTGCATTCTTCATTTTTGGGTTTTGGGCTTTACAAATTCTTTATAGATTTTGGATACTAGCCCTTTATTGGATATGCCATTTGCAAATATCTTCTCTTAATCCATAGGTTTGCTTTTAGTTTTGTTGATTGTTTCCTTCACTGTGCAGAAGCTTTTTATTTGGTTCAAGTCTGAAAAGTTTATTTTTGCTTTGTTTTCATGCCTCAGGAGACATATCTCATAAAAACTTGAAAATAATTTAAAAGAATATGATTTCTGAAATTTAATAACTATTTGAATTCTTCATAAATCACACACACATGCGTAACTATAATATATATGTGAGATACGTTTCATATATATAGGTATATATATGTGTGTGTATATATATATATATGCATATATACATAATGTGTTTATTCATCTGCAGTATCAATCAACTATTCCTCACATTTTTACTTGTTTCTCTAATGAAGTAAAAGAAACTTTGGGAAGCTGTCCAATAGACCCAATAGAAGACCAATTAATAATTGGAAGTTTGATACATACCTGAGCATTTCCCGATCAAATGTGTCTGATTCTAAGTTAAACAAAACCCTAGGTTTTACCCCAGCATTAAGTAACAGGATTATTTAGAAACAGAATGGATTTCTGTCACAATGTACCTGTAAGGGCAAGAAGTTTTTGAATGTTTGTGTCAGAATGCCATGCTAATAATATAAGGTGTCCTAAAGGCCCTATTTAATGATCATTGATTTTTTAAAGTTTCATAGCCACTCTGAAAGTCCTTCAATCCACTACTTCCCACCAACTGCTAGAGTTGAAGATCCCTCAAGCACAGCATATTCCTGTTTTTAATATTGTAGCATAATTGCAAAGACAAATTAACTTTGCTGGTACTTATAGCTGTGACATTCAGAGTGATCATAGGAAATCAAGAAAAAATAAATTTTATTTAGAACAAGGTCTTTATACTTTATCATGTTCTCAGTTTGCCATACTCTTAAGGGACAGAAAGGAAAACAAAAGATAACCAAGAGTCATGATACAAATATACTTGACATACCATCAGAAAAAATGTTAGGTAAAAGCATAACATGGAAGATAACAAATAATTCATTCTATGCCTATTATAAATTCTTTCTAATCATTTAAGGTTATTTTAATAATATTCGACATAAAATTCAACAGCAGTATTAAATAAATGTGAAAGAAAAAATTTTAATATAATTTATTGTCAAGTTGGTTTCCATATAACACAGTGCTCATCCCAATAAGTGCCCTCCTCCATGCCCATCAGCCATTTTCCACTTGGCCCCATTCCCCGTCAGCCCTCAGTTTGTTCGCAGTATTCAAGAGTATCTTATGGTTTGCTTCCCTCCCCTTCTTAACTTTTCTCCCCTTCTGATCCCCTGTGGTCCTCTGTTAAGTTTCTCCTGTCCCACACATGAGTAAAAACATATGATTTCTGTCCTTCTCTGCTTGACTAATTTCATTTAGAATAACACCCTTGAGTTCCTTCCACATTGCTACAAATGGCCAGGTTTCATTCTTTCTTATTATCATGCAGTATTCCATTTTATAGATAAACCACATATTCTTGATCCATTTATCAGTTTATGGACATTTATGCTCTTTCCATGATTTGGTTATTGTTGAAAGTGCTGCTATGATCATTGGGGTACATGTGCCCCTATGCTTCAGCACTCTTGTATCCCTTAAGTAAATACCTAGCTGTGCTATTGCTGGGACATAGAGTTCTATTGTTAATTTTTTGACGAACCTCCAAAGTATTTTCCAGAGCAGCTGCACCAGTTTATATTCCCACCAAGACTGTAATACAGTGCCTGTTTCTCCATATCCTCACCAGCATCTGGAGTCTTCTGATTTGTTCATTTTAGCCACTCTGACCAGCGTGAGATGGTATCTCAGTGTGGTTTTGATTTGTATCTCCCTGAAGATGAGGAATGCTGAGCATTGTTTCATGTGTCTGTTGGTCATCTGGATGTCTTCTTTGGAGAAGTATCTGTTTATGTCTTCTGGTCATTTCTTCACTGGATTATTTGGTTTATTTTAGGTGTGGAGATTGGTGAGTTCCTTGTAGATTTTGGATACTAGCCCTTTACCAATATGTCATTTGCAAATATCTTTTCCCATTCGATCAGTTGCCTATTAGTTTTGTTGATTTCTTCCTTTGCAGTGCCGAAGCTTTTTGTCTTGATGAGGCCCCAATAGTTCATTTTTGCTCTTGATTCCCTTGCCTTTGGAAATGTGGCGAGTAAGAAATTGCTGTGGCTGAAGTCGAGGATGTTGGTTCCTGCTTTCTTCTCTAGAGTTTTGAAGGTATTCTGTCTCACATTGAGGTCCCTCATTCTTTTTGAGTTTCGTTTTGTGTATGTTATAAGAAAGTGATCTAGTTTCATTCTTTTGGATCTTTCTGTCCAATTCTCCCAGCACCATCTGTTAAAGAGGTTGTCTTTTTTCCATTTGGTACTCATTCCTGTTTTGTTAAAGATTAATTGGCCATACATTTGTGGGTCCAATTCTGGGTTCTCTATTCTATTCCATTGGTCTGTGTGTCTGTTTTTGCACCAATACCATACTGTCCTGATGATAATAGCTTTGTAGTAGAGGCTAAAACCTGGGATTGTGATGCTCCCCCATTTTGGGAAGCTTCTGCGATGTTACTTTGGCTATTCAGGGTCTTTTGTTGTTCCATACAAATGTTAGGATAGTTTTAGCTTTGAGAAGAAGGCTGGTGCATTCTTGATTAGGATTGCACTAAACACGTAGATTGCTTTGGGTAGTATTGACATTTTAACAATATTTATTCTTCCAATCCATGAGCATGGAATGTTTTTCCATTTCTTTGTCTTCTTCAATTTCCTTCATAAATTTTCTATAATTTTCATCATACAGATGTTTTACATCTTTGGTTAGGTTTACTCCTAGGTATTTTATGGGTTTTTGTGTGTGTGTGCAATTGTGAATGGGATCAGTTCTTGATTTCTCTTTCTGTTGCTTCATCATTGGTGTATAAAAAAGCAACTGATTTTTGTATGTCCATTGTTTCTTTAGTGATTTTCTGTCTAGTTGATCAATCAATTGATGTAAGTGGAGTATTAATGTTCCTGCAATTAGCACATTCTTACCTATAAGATTGTTTCTGCTTGTGATTGTTTTTAGTATTTGGGTGCTTCCAAATTCAGTGTATAGACATTTATGATTGCTAGCTCTTCTTGATGTATAGACCTTGTAATTATTATGTAATGCCCTTTTTCATCTCTTGTTACTGCCTTTGCTTTAAAGTACCATTTGTCCGATATAAGTATCGCTACTCCAGATATCTTTTGACTTTTAGTCGCATGTTTGACATTTCTCCATCTGCTTACTTTCAATCTGAAGGTGTATTCAGGACTAAAATTAGTCTCTTATAGACAGCAAATAGATGAGCCTTTTTTTTATCCATTCTGGTATCTAATGTCTTTGATAGGAGCATTTAGCCCATTAACATTCAGTGTTATTATTGAAAAATATGGATTTAGATTCATTGTGTTTTCCGTAGGATTCATGCTT
This sequence comes from Suricata suricatta, assembly GCF_006229205.1. Lineage (NCBI taxonomy): Eukaryota > Metazoa > Chordata > Mammalia > Carnivora > Herpestidae > Suricata > Suricata suricatta. The sequence goes on along the minus strand of NC_043717.1, from coordinate 65,506,801 downwards.
GTATTAGTGTCTCTGGTACTTTGTGTTTCTTGCACCATCTCCCTCATAGAGTCCCCCTTAGGATACCTTGTAGTGCTGGCTTAGTGGTGATTAATTCTTTCAGTTTTTGTTTGTTTGAGAAAACCTTATATCTCCTTCTATTCTGAATGGCAGGCTTGCTGGATAGAGGATTTTCGGATACTTATTTTTCCTGGTCAAAATATTGAAGATTTCCCGCCATTCCTTTCTGGCATGCTGTATTTCAGTAGATAGGTCTGAAATCACCCTGATGTGTCTTCCTTTGTATGTTAGGGCCCTTTTTATCCCTAGCTGCTTTCAGAATTTTCTTTTTATCCTTATATTTTGCCAGTTTCACTATGATATGTTGTGCAGAAGATAGAATCAAGTTACGTATGAGGGTAGTTCTCTGTGCCTCTTGGATTTCAATGTCTGTTTCCTTCTCCAGATTGGGGAATTTCTTGGCTATAATTTGTTCAAGTACCCCTTCAGTCCCTTTCCCTTCTTCTTCTTATGGAATTCATATGAAACGGTTATAGTTCTGTTTGGTTGAATCCCTCAGTTCTTGAATTCTCCTTTTGTGCTCTTGATTCAATTTATCTCTTTTGTTCTCGGCTTCCTCTTTTTCTATAATTGTGTCTTAAAATTTGCTTATTCCCCTTTCTGCCACGTCAATCCATGCAGTGGCCACTGACATTTTATTATGCACCCCAGTTACAACATTTTTTAACTCATCATGACTATTTGTAAAATCCATAATCTTTGTAGCAATAGCGTCTCTGCTGTCTTCTACGCCTTTTTTTTTTTAAATAATAGTTTATTGTCAAATTGGTTTCCATATAACACCCAGTGCTTATCCCCACAAGTGCCCCCCTCTATGACCATGGTCTCCTTCCCCTCTTCCCCCGGCCCTTCAGCCCTCAGTTCGTTTTCAGTATTCAATAGTCTCTCGTGGTTTGTGTACCTCTCTCTCCCCAACTCTCTTTCCCCTTCCCCCTCCCTATGGTCCTCTGTTAGGTTTCTCCTGTTAGACCTATGAGTGCAAACATATGGTATCTGTCCTTCTCCGCCTGACTTATTTCGTTTAGCATGGCACCCTTGAGGTCCATCCACTTTGCTACAAATGGCCATATGTCATTCTTTCTCATTGCCACGTAGTACTCCGTTGTGTATATATATATATATATATATATATATATATATATACACACCACATCTTCTTGATTCATTCATTCATTCATCAGGTGATGGACATTTAGGCTCTTTCCATGATTTGGCTATTGTAGAAAGTGCCGCTATGAACATTGGGGTACATGTGCTCCTATGCATCAGCACTTCTATATCCATTGGGTAAATCCCTAGCAGTGCTACTGCCATGCCTTTTTCAAGGTCAGTGCTTAATTTTATCACTATTATCTAAATTCTTGGTAACTTATGCTGTTTATATCTGTTTTCACCAATTTTTTAGCTGTCACTTCTTCCTGGAAAAGAGTTCTTCCTTTTCATCATTTTGGATAGCTTTCTGTCTCTTGTATGTTTTAAAAGCTTGTTATTTGCTCTGCACCTGTGAGTACTGCTATATTAAAGGAGGCTCATGCACTGTCCAGGGCCTTTCCATTCAGGAAGTGTTTGTTAATGGTGTCCTTTGGTGTCTCTTGTTGTGACTTTGGTTATTTTATTTTCCTACTCTTAGTGATATTTGGGACTATCCACCATGTGTACTTTGGTTTTTCTTGAGTTAGCCCTAGAAAGGAAAACAGGCAAACAAACTGGGAAAGAAAGCAGGTATATGCACAAACAAATCAAGCGAACAAGCAAACCAAAAACAAAACAAAATAAAAATAACAAAAGACAAAGGACAGTCTAAAAGCATAAAGCGAGAAATCCCAGGTACAAATAAAGAGTAGGGTGGAAGTAGTGCTGTTGGAAGAGCATATACAAAAAGAGAAATGACAGGGGTGGTGAGAAAGAGAAATTAACCATTGACCAGGCAGAGAGACTAAAAGCCTTAATTCAGAGAGAGAAAAAGGAGAATACTGCAAGGGGTTGGGAGAAAAAAATGAAAATAATCTCCCCAGAGAAACTATATAGTCTGATTATTTCAGAGAGAGAAAGGAAGGTAATGATGGAGTTATAGAACATGCATCAAAAGAATGGATTAAATATGCCTGTTTAAGCAAACTTACAAGCATGATACCCAGTCCAGAGGAGGGGAGAAATAAGAATGTAATAAAAGAGAGTATATCTAAATAGCAAGAATGGATCTAGAATTAATCACGGCAGTGCATCAAAGCTGGTCTTGGGGGAGGAGCTGTTTGTTTCCATGTCATGTATTAGGGCTCTGGTAAAAAGTAGCTACCCAGCACAGATGGGCATGGTGTTTGGTATTGGCAGTTCTTGTCTCCACTGTGCGTTCTGCGGGCCACTCCCTGCGGCCTTGCCTTGGTGGTTGTGGGGAGAAAAATGGCTACCTTTCCAGTCTCTTCCCAAACCAGGCCTTGCAAATCACTCTTTTGGGTCCAATCTCACTGTGCCATGGGCCTAGCCAAGGTGGGCTATGTTCTATGTGTCCTACCAGGTTCATCTGCAGATATTATTTTTTGTGCATTAATGATACCACCAGAAATTCAATCGCACAAGCTGGAGCATTTTCTTGCAGGGGATCAAGTAGGGGAGCGGTTCCACCTGATGCCAACTGTGACCTTTGCGTACTGTCTATCCCAGAGGGAATTTCTCAGACCAGGGCACCTCGCCCAAAGAAAGCTCCGCAGTTAGAAATAGGATCTCTCTCCTAAAGTTCTACGAGGCTGTCTTCTTAGTATACTCCCTCTTTTTTCCTCCCAGACTCTTGTTGTTCAGAGTCCTTTGTCTTTAGCCTTTCTTTGTTTGAGAGATGCAGAAGGGAAGAATGGAGCTCCCTATTTGTCCACCATCTTGCCTCCTCCCCTCTTCACATAAGGTTATTCAAATCTACAAAAACTTCTATCCCACTCCTAAATACACCATGCTTTTTCATGCTTGTAAAGTTGTGCACATGATACTCAATACCTGAAATGCTTCTTTGTCCCCTTTACTTGGTGATTTCCCAACATCATAAGACTGCCTACTGCTTAGATGATCTTTAGAAATCTCCTTTTCCTTCTTTTCCAACCATTTGATAAGCACTTACTGGCCCAACCTTTATGCAGGAAACTATGGAGTAGAAGATGAATAAGACATTCTGTTTTCAGCTAACTCATAGTCAAAGTCTCAGTTTTATTTTTTATTATGCTATTTACATCTCTTGTTTGAAAGCTGATTCTGAGTATAGAATAGCTTATTTGAATCTTTTGTTCCTAAAAATGTGAACTTTAATTCTGAAATACAGATAAATGTATGATTATATTCATATTAAACTTACATAGTTATTAGTACTGTGCAGATAACATCACAAGCAAAACTTAAAGAAAGCTGTTCCATTTGAAGAAATAACTAAATGTTTGTCATGTACATATAAGGACCAAATGCATTAACAGACACAATTGCTTTGTGACAATTAGTACTTATAGACATAAATACCATGTACCTAATATGTGCACAAGTGCTATAATTTTAGGCACTGTAGGCAAAGTCAAAGAGGGCAAAAGCATCCTCTAACATGTAGAGTTCACCATGTGATTATGTTTATGGAGTAGGAGCATTCAATAGTCACATTTGAAAAGACATTGATAAAAGCCTCTCTGCTATATCCTCCTTCCGAATAAAATTTCCTTTCTTGTGGTTAGATGAGAATTGTGGCTTACAAGATCATCATTTTTTTTTCCTTTTCATTGAATAAATTTGACATATAATATTGTGTAAATTTAAAGTATACAGTGTGTTACTTTGATACATTTGTATATTATAATAATGTTATTTTAATAATATTTATCAGATTACATACATATAGTACAATATTATTGTCCCTATTCAATATGCATTAGATCTCTGTAATGTATGTAGTAGTCATTATAAGCTTGTACTCTTATATACCATCAATTATATTTCACCAACCCCCATCCCCTGGTAATCACTGTTTTTACTTAAGTGGATTAAAAACTCCTTTAGAATTGTGTCCTGTTTATTTGTCATTGCCTAACAGAATAAATAGCACATAATAGTCATTTAATCTGTTGAATGGATGAATAAATGAATGAATGATGAATAAATACAGATAATGCTCATTTCCTCTGGCATTGGTATGCATTACATATAATTTCATTTTTTTCTGAGAAACATCTTAAGAAATAATCCAAAAGAATATATGAGAATTTCTACTCTGAGACTTTTGTTGTCAGATTTTCAATTTTGAAATCAAAGTAGCAGCTATTTTGGTCAAGTTGGAGAGTTTTGGGGTACTCTGAAGTACAATTCCAAAAGAATCATTGCTGAAACAGGAGGGAAAAATGGAACAAACAAAAAAAAAAACATAAATAAAGCTACATAGTTAGTAAGAAAACTTGCAATGTTGGTTTACCCAATAGATAGGCTAAGTGATGACTATAGTACTGAGTCTATTGCAGCAACAAAGAAAAATATATGGTTGTAACAAACTTATGTGGCATTTTGCAGTCAGAAATTATATAGGTAAGTTATTTTAATTTCAATACATACATGTATTATTTTGAAAAATAAAGTTGTATTTTTAATTACAAAACACATAATTTTTTAAAAGATTCTCATCTGGTCCTGCTGACACTGCAGTTTTCTATAATGGGACACACAGATTTCACTCCTAACAAAGATTCTAATTAACCAGACATCTCAGAAAATGACCCATCTAGTCATTGTATTTGATGGTGAAACATTATTTTAGTAGGAAAGAAGATCTGGTAGGCATTTTCCTTCTTCCTGCTTTTTAAATATTTAAGGAAATGAAGGGTGATAGTGGGGATAATGATCCATAAAGTGGGCTTGAAATTCACGTTCACTTATATGTATTTATAGCAAAAAAAAGAAATGTGTAATTTCTGTGGCTGCACATCTATGTGTCATGGAGTTGTTAAATTACCAATTATACTAAACAGTCACAACAAAGGACAGAAGAGAAAACCTGTACATGCTGATTTTTCAAAGTTCCTTTGCCCCTTTCAATAGGAAGTACTAAATAAAATTTCAATATCCAGAAATTGTTTCTGTCTTGTCTTTTTTTTTCTATGTGATAGTTTTCCTACATTCCCCAAAGATATTACTCTTGCAAAAAAAGGAGCTTAATTATTCTTATAATGGGAGGATTAGAGTTCCCACAAGCAGTTTCTTTCTGTTTAAACATCATTGTAGGTATAACAAAATGCAAGCAGTTCATAACCAATGCAGATGTTCATTGACATATCAGAGTGAAATCTCAAAAAGAGAGAAATATGTAAAAAGGTAAAGGGTTTTTTTAAGTGCTATTATTGGCTGCTAACATTCAGGTCAGGGCTAGGGAGAATAAATTAGTGGAATAAAGCCATAACACAATAGCTGATGTTCATTCAGCTTTTTGGTTTGTTTGTTTATGCAATTTCCATTGCACCAGTTAAAACCATGTTTGGTAAGTTATATAATAGCTTCCCAGAGAATTTCATTTTGTTGTAGTTACCGTACTTTAGCTATGTTTTGCATGTATGCCATTGTTATTTACTATTTGAGAAAAGCTATGCTACTACCTTTAGGGGTTGAATATTGCTAAGTTATACTATCCCTTGTTTTTTTTTTAATTCTAAAGTTATTATTTTCCTTGAATGGTCCACCTCTTATTGCTACTCTTTGGTGATGGTCTTATTCTCCAAAACAGGATCACTTTATTTAACAAAATAGGAACACAAGCTTCCAAGGGTATATTTTCTGGAGGCTGGTTTCATGTGACACCAAAATCTTGTATCTTCATGAATCCAGCTCATCATCTTTCAGGCATGTTTTTGGCTACTGTACCCTAAACGAGTTGTTACTATGCTGAGAAGTTGATCTGCAGTGATCTTAATTCATTCATTAGGGGTTTGTTACAATAAACAGTTACAGAATTCCTGCTAGTATTGAGATCCAACAAAAATCTCTTTTAGCACATTCTTCATTCTCCCATCTATTTAGAGGCTATTGACAGAGTGGAAGTCCTAATAGCTTGTAGAAGGGAAACATAAATAATAACATTTGAAAACGTTGGCACATCCTGTTAGTTTGGGTCTTGAGAAGGAGGAACTGTAGTTACCTTTATTCTTTTTTTCTTTTTTTGTTTGTAAGTTTGTGTTTGTGAATTTATAAGATTGGGTAGGCTTCTACAGTTTTGACTATGGCCAAAAGTCAAATCTGAATATTCTGGATTTTTATTTTCATATGTTTTAAATTTGATCTTCCCTCTACAATGCTGATGGCACTTTTATCTGGGTGGTAAATATAAATCATATGCAACCTAAACTAAGCTTGGATGGTCTCCTGAGGGCTGGTGTTTTTGGCAATCTTAACATGATGTCACACCCAAAGAAGAAGAAATGACTCATAGTGCATTAAGGCATATGTAGATTTCTCTTTTAAATTGGGCTACACAACATAAAGCAAAACATATAAATATTTTTTTTAATTTTTCATCTCCATGCCAGTTATCTAAAAATTTCTCCTCAGTCTTTGGTCCTATTCTCTGATCCCAAACTCAATCCATGCTCACTTATTCTTCTGTCTTCTTCACCATATTCCATTTTCTCACTTGTTTCTTCCTCTGATTTTGAATAACTAATCTCTTCCTTGAGAAGATCTTAGAATTTCTTTCTTTATACTTTAATTTCATTTCTTACTTTAAATTAGGATATACTTCAAATGTTCAGAAAAGCAAGAGAATAATTTAAGAAACACTCATGTACACACCATTGAGATTAAACAAACTTAATTCTCTGAGGTGCTTTGTATAAACTGGGGACTACCTGTTCCTTGAATGTTCCTAGATAAAAAGCTTATACAATATTCTAAGCCTGGTGTGATGGTGGTGGTGGTGGTGGTGGTGGTGTGTGTGTGTGTGTGTGTGTGTGTGTGTAGATTATAAAGTACTGATTCAATTTGTTTTTAGCATTTATAAGTCCACTCAAGTATTTTATTTCTATCTTAGTCAGTATAATAAGTTATATTTTAGATAGGTTATATATTTTTACTAGGAAAAAATCCATTAAAGCTTCCAAATTCATTGGAATGCATTTTTAAAGTTTTTGCCCATGATTTTTTTCCTTGCCCCAGATACAATTATTTTCAGTCTTCCCCAAAGAGTACAGAAAGTAGAACACAGAGTTTGGAAACTGTTTCTGTGCTGAGGGGGCTCTAAGAGAAGATGTCCTGCATTAAGGGTTGTAACTTGGGAATTTGTTTTTAATAAAAGTACTAAAGTACTAAAGGAGAAAAAACGTTAAATTTACAGTAATCACATATGAATTCAGCTCACTGGGGTTTTTAAATAGTGATTTTTTAGCTTTAATTATTTAAACTAGGGAGACCTTATATTTAGTTTTTGCTTCTTATGATGAAATAATTACACTGCAATGTCCAAGTGTCTGATTTTTTTCCCAGTATGGATGTATTAAGGTAGTAAATACCTTGATTTTTCTTCCAATGATTACAGAAGGAAAGGTCACAGCTTCCAAAAAATCTCATTCCAGAAAGATTCATGATTGAAATATTTCATTCTCTAATTAATGAGAATGAAATATGTGGGTGAACAAGTGTATCATTTTTGGCTTTGATTCCCAAATAGAAAAAATATCAAGTAATTTAATAATTTAAAATGTATCAAAATATTTTATTAAATCTTAATCCTATTCTATTATATGTTCTTATACACTTGACCCTTGAACAAAGCAGAAATAGGGCACAGACCTGTCCCCCACCGCCCTGTGCACTCAAAAATCTATGTATAACTCTTGACTCAGAAGAAACTTAACTACTAATAGCCTACTTTTGACTGGAAGTGTTACTGATAAAATAAACATTGAATGATTAACACATGGTTTGTATGTATTTTTGTATATTATATACTGTGTTTTTATAATTAAATACACTACATAAAATAAAATGTTAAGAAAATCATAAAGAAGAGAAAATATATTTATAGTACTATAATGTTAAAAATCCATATGTAAGTGGACTCACACCATTCAAACCCATGTTGTTTAAGGGTCAGCTATATATGTGATAGAATATTTTTTTAAACTTAGGAGCATTCATTGTTTAAAAGAAAAGTACATTGGGTATCTATTTCAATACTCAATATCATGGGTCTTACCAGGTTGCGGTCTTCTGACATCCAAGAAAACCCAGTTCAATCTCTTGGATATAAAACAAGCAATCTGTGCAATGTTGTAAAGTGTCACATCTTGTGCCCCAATGCTATAAGAGGACCTTAAAGGTTTATTAGGAACAGTAGGATAGTGGTAGGATAATTGTTACTATATTAGCAAATATTTTTAATAGGTGGTGGTAGACACTATACTAGGTACTTTACTTACAATATTTTATCCAATATTCATAAGCCCTTAAGGTTAAAATTTTTATTATCTTTGTTTTACCATAGTGGAAGTTAAGTCTCAGAGAAGTGAAATAATTTCCCCAATGATACAGTGCTATTAAGTGATAGTACCAGGACTTCTCTAACTCTAAAATCCATATTCATAACCTGTATAATATATTTGCCTGCCTGACAAGGGATGAATTAGAAATGCGGGACCTAAATAAATATGATTAAAGTCAAGGTGAATTGTATATACCCAGAACAACATTTTTGGCCTAAAGACTTTTCTAATATGCTTGAATCTTAAAATAACTTATCTAAACTGTAAGATGTAACTGATGCCACTGCTCACTGAGGCACATTTTGTTCCCGAAATGTTACATTAGAAAGTGAACTATTCTTTGAAACAAATATATATCCATTTAATAATGGGCAGATACCTTGCCAAGGCCCCTGATTTCTGTGCTTTCTTTTTCAGTTGCAGATCTTTGCATATCTCCATACTAGACAACATTCTTCAATGATGACCACACTGAATCCTAAAGAGACCTGTGAGTTGTGAAGGCAGAGGGAAAGGAGAAAACAAAGAGGGAGAGATTGAAAAGGGGAGAAGGTGGCATGATCGATACAAGGTGTTAAATATACTGTCACACAATAGTTATTTTCTTCTCTTCAAAGGGAAATTTTGTGTTCTGTAGAATAAGTAGCTATAACCATAGGAAAGTAACATGAGGTGGAAAATAAAAGTTCTTTGGAATCAGATAATGATGATGATAATAATGATAACAGTAATAATAATGATAGCAGCTCTCATTTACTGAGTGTCTGCTATATGTCAGCTGCTCTCCTGAGAACTTTACATCTATTATTGTAATTAATCCTTCACAAATCTTGTAAAGCCCGAATGACTATTATCCCCATTTTATAGATGTGGAAGGTGAGGTATAGAGTGGTTAAGGAATTTCCCAAGGTCACACAGTAAGTAACTGATTAGACTTTCAATTCAGGTTGTCTTACTTTAGAAAGTGTAATCTAACTAAATCTGGGTTCATTTCTGATCTCTTTAATGTAGAAGCTGACTTCAAGCACATCATTTAATTTTCTGAGTCTTATTCTCCTTATATGTGAAAACAGAGAGCTATTGTTTAGATGTCTGAGGTGATATGCAGAAAGGCACTAAGCCTGGCCCATAGTAAATGCTTAATTGATATTGGCTTTTCATCCTCCTACCTGATGCTCTGGAGCAGGTTTACTCAAATTGTGATCAAGAGAATGTTAGACCTTTCTTCTCAATGTGAGTCACCGAGAATAGAATCCACAAGAAACTGGAGTTGATTAATAGGGTTTTATTTTAGTTTGGCCTAATGGCCCCTCCCGAGTACATGTAAGTTCTCAAAAGAGAGTGCCACTGAGCAGGATCTCAGGGTTTTTAAGGGCTTTGGCAAGACAAAATAAGTCATCATTTAGTTAACCAATCATAGTGTAAGGATGCAGGTCTGAATTCGGCTTCTCACAATCATTAGACAATAGAAGGGCACACGTTGCCCAAGGAAGGAGAGATCACCTTCCTAAAACCCAATCAGGAAAGACCAGCCTACATCTTTAACATTTCTAAGGGCGGGCCTAAAGATGGAGGCTATAAGATAATCACGTATTGCTTAAGACTAGTCACGCCCTACGTGAGGGTCCTGGGCCCACTCTGTGATTGGTCAATACTCTAAATGTTGTGATTGGCTCCCACTAAAAGTATCGATGTATGGTTAAAGTTACTGCCAGTATCGATAGGGGATAGGGATTGGATCGCTGTGCCTGTGTCGTGATTTTCTGTAACTCCCCCTTCCCAAAACTCATAAAAGCCCTACCCTGCCATGTTCGAGGCTCTCCGCATGGATCCACTGTGTTGGTGAAGTCTGTGAGCCCAAGCTTATAAGCCGGTAATAATAAAGCCCTTTGCTTTTGCATGCGTGACTTGGTCTCCCTGGTGGTGTCTGGTTTTTGGGACTATTTTACAAATCTGGGCATAACAATAGTTTACAACATTCTATAGTGGTTAATCATATTTTAACACACAAAAGTTACTTTGGGCGGGAACCTATCAATTTTAGAGTTCTTTATCTCAAGAGGAGTTCAAAATGACCAATCATAGTTAGAGGGGGAAGGAGAAGAGGTTATACAGAAGCAAGAACTTTTGCAGTTAAAGGGTGAGGTTGCTTAACACAGAACTTTAAAAAACAAGATTTGCCATTAGGTTACAATCAATTGTTTCATCTTAGGGCTTTCCAGAGCCCAGTTGCTCAACCTTTAATTATTGACCAAAATGGGAGTGAGCGAGTGAAACAATTGTTGGTCTCTTGGGGTCCAGTTTGACTTGAGGGTGTAGGGTCTTAGAAGAACACCTTTAACATAATCCTCTTTTGCGTTTATTAAACATGGAATAAGAGGATTTCTTATGTTCAAGGATATTCATTTCATAGCAGGAAGGTTTTATACAGTAAAATAAGCAAAGTAAAAATGTAATATCATTTTCTTTCAATAATAATAAAAGGAAATTATTAAATACACTTTGAATTCTGAACAGATGCATCTTTCTGGCTATATAAATCAACAGTACCACAAACATGTCAACCAAATGTATAAATCTGAGTCATCATCATCACTCAATAACATTACAGATATGATAATGAAATTAGAAAAAAATAATAATATAGGAGCCAACTTTCTTTGCTGTATCCTCAAGACAACATCATGCATATTAGTGAATGCATGCAAATAAACACGTGCATGAGAGTTGGAATACAGGTGCACACACATGCACATACATGCCTATGAATGTGCAGAGAAAGATGAAGCAAAGTACAAACATTTCCTCAAAGTTCACATACACCCTTCTGAAATGCACAAGAGGTCAGAGGAGAATTACCTTGTTTAGAGCTAATTAACTTTATTTATAAGGAAGTGTATGGAAGAAGGGGAGATTCTGTTCCTCTAGTTAACTTGTGTAAATCCATTCCCTCACATAGGTATAGAAAAAGTCTCTGTCTAATTAAGAGGGTAGAGGGAAGCTAAGATGGCAGCATAGTAGGAAGACCCTAGGCTTTCCTTTTTCCTCAAACACAACCAAATAATTCTGAATACCCAAGAAATCAACTTGAGGCCTTGCTGGAAGCTGTTACTGAAGTAGGCATATTTGCAAGGCAGGTGCTACCTGTCAGATGGCAACTGACATTTACACACACTCAATTTTTGCTTGAGCACTGACCCCCAAGGCACCTGACTGACTGGTATCAGACCTTATGAAAAAAATTATTATAGGAGTTTCTTCTTTTATGATTATAGGAGTAAATATTACATTTCCTGAGAAACTGTTTCACTTCTCCTCAAGAAAACAGGCTATTGAACCCTGCTCACAAAGAATTAACTCTTGCTTTTGCTATGCTAAAAACATTGCCTTGTATATGAATGCTAAAGATACTTTCCATTCCCATGTGATAAACATCTAGTCACCTACATCAATCACTATTGATAAAGATTATGCATGAGTCTTGTACCAGTCTATGTTCTGGGAATTTTTAACATACCAAAGAATTTTTCATCAGAAATCATTGTCTAAGGCAATTGCCACTCCTGTTTTGTACCCCATACATTTTTTCAATAAATAAAGCTGACTCTGGTCAGTGCAGAGATGCCTGCCTGGTGATCAGAAAGAAACTGAGACCCTCTAACTCCCTTTCGCCGACACTGTCCATCCTTCAGGGAGCCCTCGATCTGCTGGAGCTGGACTCCTGCAAGGACTGACAGAACAAACTTCACAAATAGAGAAAGAGAAGAGGCCACATCAAGGAAGATAAGAAGTAGGGAGATATGGATTGGAGGAGAAACAGATCACAGGTACTATGGAGGGGACGGACCCCTGGTTGTAGAGAAAAGTGAGAGGGTGGCTTGCACAGGGATATGGACAAGATGAACACTCTCCCAAAATCATTTGCTGGGAAAATGAGAGAGGCTGATTTTCATGTGTTGTTGAAACCAATGGGATTTAAAGACTGAAGTTTTAAAGGTCTGGGGTCTTTGGTGGGATAAAGATCTGAGAGAAAGGCCCTACTTCGGGAGAGAAGGCAGGCAAAAAATCTCAGAGTAGACAGTACCATCTGAGGATCACCTAAGGTGCACAGGGAGAGACTATTCCCTCTTATTGGAGTACATCTGTGAGAAATGGCATTCTAGAGATGACCCTCCAAGGACAAAAGAATTGGTGGGCATCAATTACCTCCCTTGCCTTTCACCAGAGGTACAGAGACACCTGCTGAAAGCAGCTAATCTGGACATTGGCTGTTTAGCAGGTTTTGCTCCTAATCCCACATCCCTGCACTCTGTCAAGACTGCCATTCTCAGCCAAATTTGAATTAGTACCAGTGCAGCAAGACCTCTCACAGAAGACAACCCCACCAGGTACCTAAAGTTTGGAGTTTTAAAAGTCAACTGGCCTGGTTGAGATAGGGCCCAACATGCATTGCACTGCTCCAGGCAGGCAGGCAGGCAAACAGAGACAGACAATGCTTAAACAACAATCTGAAAAATGTCTGGAATGCGTTAGGGGAAATTGTTTGCTCTTCTGGGAGTGGATCCCTGAGATCAGCAAGTGTAGAAGGCACTCTACAGGAACAAAGAGCTGGCTGGCACCATTGTCCTCCTCCTATTTACTGACAGGTTTATGATGCACATAAACCAACTTCAGGAAACAGCACAGCACCAACACTAGTGCTTTCACAAAGTTCCACCTCCTATGCTCTGCTAGTACTGTTTTTCTTGGGCAAGTGTGCCTAAGGACCCGCGGAGCAGGCTCCTTCCTCAGAAGGCCAACAGAAAAATCTGTAGACACAATGTCTATTGACCATAGTGTTCTATAAAGCTTCAGTTCTGATAGAAGTAGCACTAGGTCTCAGTTAACAGGCATAGTAGAGCATGCCTAGTTAAAACTCACCACATTCTGGCCAAAGGTTAAACACTGTCCACTCCAGACAAGAAGAGCCTCTGAAGATGAATGACCTGAGGGATAAAGCAGCCTAAACACACCAGTAGAGTCCATGCAACATACACTAGAGACACATCTTGATGTGCCAGGCCTTGGACACTATAGAGCATCTTCTTCATAAAGACATTAATCCCCAGAGCAGAAAACAAAACAGGCTTTTCTAACACAGAAAAGAAGAGACCTAGACAAAATGCCAAGATGGAAGAATTCATCCCAAAAGAAAGAACAAAGAAAGATCATAGCCAGAGATCTAATCAAACATATATAAGTAATATGCCTGATGGATAATTTAAAACAACAATCATAAAGGTACTTTCTGAGCATGAGAAAAGCATGGAAGACACCAGTGGGATCCTTACCTAAGAGATAAAAAAAAGTTAACAATCAGGCAGAAATTGAAAAATATAGTAAGTGAGATACAAAGCAATCTGATTGTAATGGCCACAAGAATGAAATAATTATAAGAACAAATAATTGATATAGAAGATAGAATAATGGAACAATAAGAAGCCAAACAAAAGAAAGGGAGAAATACTATGGATCATGAGAATAGACTTGGAAACTCAGTGACTTCATAAAATATGGTAACATTTGTGTCATAGGAATCCCAGAAGAAGAAGAGAGAAATGGGGGCAGAGTGATACCTGAAAACTTCTCTAATCTGGGGATGTAAACAGACATCCAGACCCAGGAGGTACAGAGAACTCCCATCACGATCAACCAAAGCAGGCCAACAACAAGACTTATTGTAGTAAAGTTTGAAAAATATAGTGATCAAGGAAAAATCATAAAAGTAGAAAGACAAAAGAAGTCCTTAACCCATAAGGGAATACCCACAAGGCTTGCTGCAGATTTCTCCACAAAAACCTGGCAAGCCAGAAGTGAATGATATGATATATTCAACATGCTGTATTGGAAAAATCTGCAACCAAGAATATTCTGTCAGGCAAGATTACCATTCAGAACAGGAGAGATAGAGTTTCCCATACAAACAAAAACCAAAGGAGTTTGTGACCATTAAACCAGCCCTACAAGAAATTTAACAAAATGGGGGATTCTGAGTAGAACGAAAGAACAAAAATGACAAAGACAAGTAAGGAACAGAGAAAAATATCCAGAAACAATGACAAAACAAATAATAAAATAACACTAAATACATATATTTCAATAATTACTCTGAATGTAAATAGCCTAACACCTTAATCAAAAGACATAGGATGTCAGAACAGATAAAGAAAAACAAACCCATCTATATGCTGCCTTTCAGAGACTCATTTTAGACATAAAGACACCTTCAGTTTGGAAGTGTTGGGATGGAGAAATATTAATCATGCAAAGCTGGAGTATCAATGCTTATATTGGAATAATTAGACTTTAAAATAAAGACTGTAACAAGAGGTGATGAAGGGCACTATATCATAATAAAAGTGGTTATCCAACAGGAAGACCTAACAACTGTAAACATTTATGCCCTGAACTTGAAGTGCCCAAATATGTAAAACAATTGATAACAAATATAAAGGAAATCACTGATAATAATAAAATAATAATAGGACACTATTTTTTATTTTTAAATTTTTTTGTTTTTATTTTTCTATTTTAAGTTTGTTTTTATTTTTTAATTTTTTAAAAAATAACTTGTTAGCAAGTTGGTTTCCATATAACACCCAGTGCTTTTCCCCACTAGTGCCCTTCTCCATGACCATCACCCCCCTTCCACGTCCCCCTTCCCTCTTCAGCCCTCAGTTTGTTGTCAGTATTCAAGAGTCTCTCATGCTTTGCTTCACTCTCTGCCCTAACTCTTCCCCCCGCTTTTCTCCTTCCCATGGTCCCCTATTAGGTTCATTATGTTAGACCTTTGAGTGAAAACATATGGTATCTGTCCTTCTCTGCCTGACTTATTTCACTTAGCATGACTGATGCATAGGAGTACATGTACCCCAATGTTCATAGCAGCACTTTCAACAATAGCCAAATCATGGAAAGAGCCTAAATGTCCATCGACTGATGAATGATTAAGGAAAATGTGGTGTATATATATATATATATATATATATATATATATGTATATATATAGTGAAATATGACATAGCAATGAGAAAGAATGAAATATGGCCATTTGTAGCAAAGTGGATGGACCTTGAGGGAGTCATGCTAGGGCACTTTAACACTCACTTACATCAATGGACAGATCTTCTAAACAGAAAATCAACAAGGAAACGATGGCATTGAATGACACACTGGGCCAGGATGCCCAAAGTAATCACCCCTTACCACAGCATTAATGACATTTGGAGACAGATAGGTCTTTGTTATGGGTTGGGTGGGTGGAGATCCTGTGAGTATAAGATGTTCAGAAGCATTTCTGGTCTCTACAGACTGAATGCCAGTAGTACACCAGATCCCCTGAAGTTGTGACAACCAAGAACATCTTCAGACATTTCCAAATGTCCTATATGGAGAAAAACTATCTCTGAATGAGAACCACTGATCACATACAAATGATCTAAGTTTTAAAATGGTGAAAACTGAATAAGCTCTGTATTCAACAGTAATGTACCAGTGTCCGTTTCTTGGTTTTGTACTACAAACCAAAAAGGTACTGCATAACAGCTTCTCAAGATGTTATCACTGGGGGAAGTTGAAGGAAAAGTACACGAGGCTCTCTGTACTATTCATCCAAACTTCTGTGAATTTATATTAATTATTTCAAAATAGAAATAAACAAAAACCCTTGCCCTGTGGTTTATGTGCAAGGCTGTGGCACATGTCTTCTCTGACATAAATAAATTGGAAAAAGTAAAAGAGAAGAATAGTTTTTAACCTATTCTTTTAACTATAATAGTTAGCCTATACTTTTACTAAAAATCTGCCACAGGTATCTGGAATAAAAAGTTAAAGTCTAGCTAGCCAACCCTCTAGGACAGTTTCCTATTATACTTTAGTCATTTACAGTCTAAATACACACCCCAAAAAAACAAATAATCCAGTGAAGAAATGGGCATAAGACATAAATAAACACTTCTTCAAAGAGGACATCCAGACAGCCAACAGATACATGAAACGATTATCAGCGTCACTCATCATCAGGGAAATACAAATCAAAACACACTGAGATGCCACCTCACGCCGGTCAGAGTGCTTAAAATAAATCAGGAGACTACAGATGCTGGCGAGAATGTGGGGAAACGGGCACCCTCCTACACTGTTGGTGGGAATGTAACCTGGTGCAGCCGCTCTGGAAAACAGTGTGGAGGTTCCTCAAAAAACTATCCATAGAACTCCCTTATGACCCAGCAATAGCATTGCTGGGGATTTACCCAAGAGAGACAGAAATGCTGATGCATAGGAGCACATGTGCCCCAATGTTCATAGCAGCACTGTCAACAATAGCCAAATCATGGAAAGAGCCTAAATGTCCATCAACTGACATATGGATCAAGAATATGTGGTTTATCTATACAATGGAATACTACATATCAATAAGAAAGAATGAAATCTGGCCATTTGTGACAACGTGGATGTAACTCGAGGGCATTATGCTAAGTGAAATTTGTCAGGCAGAGAAGGACAGATACTGTATTTTTTCACTCATATGTGGAAGAGGAGAAATTTAACAGAGAAACATGGTGAGGGGGGGGGGAAGGGGAAAATAGTCAAGGAGAGGGAAGGAGGCAAATCACAAGAAACACTTAAATACTGAGAACAAACTGAGGGTTGATAGGGGTGGGGGAGAGGGGAAAACGGGTGATGGGCATGGAGGAGAGCACTTGTTGAGATGAGCATTGAGTGTTATATGAAAACCAACTTGAAAATAAACTATATAAAAAAAAGTCTGAGAACCAACCACTGTTGTGGTTTGAATAAGTATTTAAAGAATGAAGAAATGGGCAGATACCTGAATAGACACTTCTCCAAAGAGGATATCCAGATGGCCTACAGGCACATGAAACGATGCTCATCATCACTCATCATCAGGGAAATTCAAGTCAAAACCACACTGAGATAGCACCTCACACAGGTCAGAGTCGCTAAAATGAACAAATCAAGAGACTATAGATGCTGGTGAGGATTTAAAGAAACAGGCACCCTCCTACACTGTTGGTGGGAATGTAAACTGGTGCAGCCGCTCTGGAAAACAGTGTGGAGGCTCCTCAAAAAACTATCGATAGAACTCCCCTATGACCCAGCAATAGCACTGCTAGGGATTTACCCAGGGG
>NC_043717.1:65454276-65488970 GCF_006229205.1 Suricata suricatta | reverse complement strand
TATATATATATATATATATATATATACACAATGGAGTACTATATGGCAATGAAGAAGAATGAAATATGGCCATTTGTAGCAAAGTGGATGGACCTCGAGGGTGTCATGCTAAGCAAAATAAGTCAGGCAGAGAAGGATAGATACCATATGTTTGCATTCATAGGTCTAACAGGGGAGACCGGGCAGGGGACCATGGGGAGAGGAAGGGGGAAAGAGAGCAGGGGAGAGTGAGGGACACAGATCAAGGGAAACTACTGAATACTGAAAACGAACCATGGACTGAAGGGGGAGGGGGCGGGAGGCAGGGGGGTGATGGTCATGGTGGGGGGCACTTGTGGGGAGAAGCACTAGGTGTTATATGGAAACCAATCTGACAATAAACTATTTACAAAAAATAAAGAATCTCCAAGGAGTAAAGGAAGTTCAATGTCCTATATTCCAGTGCTTCTCAAACTTCCATGTGCATTCAAATCACCTAGGAATCTTGCTAAAATGCACATTCTGATTCACTAAGTTTAAAATAAGTAGCTGAGATTCTGCATTTCAGACAAGCTACTAGGTGAGAACCTGGACTGTTGTCTATAATGTGAGCTGTTGTCTATAATGTGCTTTCCCAAACTTAGATTCTATTTATATATCAGATTCTGATGATTCTCATTTATCTCAGGCTTTTATCATAAAAGTGAGAACAGGAATCAGAATTTTCTGAAGATGCTAATTAAATATGCAAATATCCCAAGTGGTTTTGATGTATACTGAAGTTTGAAAACCACTTCATTCAGAAAAAGACTGAAAATCATTCACATGTGTGAAGCAAACTTCAATTCCTGAATTTCCTATAGATCAATGATTCGTCAACCTGGCAACATATTAGAATCATCTTTGGAGAAGTATAAAATAATACAGTATTCTGCTCCTATCCCACACCAATTAAGTCTGAATCCCTGGAGATGCGCCCCAGGCCTCTCTGTTTTTAAAAAAAAAAAACTCCCTAAGTGATTCTAATGTACATAGACTGTTGAGAACCACTTCTATAGCACAAATTGCTATAAAGTTAAGAATACAATTTATCTAAGCAGAAATTGTGGAGTTAATAGAGTTTGTCATCTCTCATTTCTGGGCCCTTGTAATAAGCACTCTTCCTGCCTTCCAGGGCACAAATTACCTTGGTGTTTCTATAACAATGACTCACTGACCTCATGTTTCCCATGCCCTGGATTTTTCCATTCTCTTTAGAATCAAGCCTGTACATTATCCCAGGACTTTTTTTTTCTCTTCCCTGATAGTGAGTGGAAACAGGCTAATCAGAAAAAGCGATCCCTGGTCATGTGTAAATTAATATGCTTTCCTACTTTGATACCACACTGCTTTAACCTAGTTTAAGAAGACTTTCAGGCTTTGCTGAAGATGGGAATTTCAAGTATGACTGTTTGGAATAATGTATCTGAGCCTCTACTGTGCAGACACCTGCTCCAATAATCTTTAACTCTGGCTTTGCTCAAGGAAGGACTCCTTGTTTTATAGTTGATTTCATTATAAAAGGCATATTTCTCCTTCATAAATACTGTTCAGGATATTATACAGTGTTCTGTGGGATATTTTTTAAAAAGGGAAATGCTGTCATGAGGAAATAATTTTGACAGCAGTTTCTTTTGTTATGAAAAAGGAAGTTAAGCATTATTTAAGTATATTCTTTTCTAAGAAGGATGGATTGGAAAGTCTTCAAGCAGGGCCTTGTGTGGGAAGCGGCAAAGATTCAGCTGCTTGGCCATTTGCTAACTGGATATGTCACTCCCTGAGGGGAGTTGCAAAAATAGGCAGGGGAGCACCACTCCCTGTCAGGAGAAGCCAGAAGATCAAAGATCAACCGCCTATAGGCAGGGTAGTATTAGCCCCTCAAGCACTGTGCTAAAACACTTTAGTTTGGTTCCTCTTTTACCCTAGCTTTAATCCCTTAATCCTGTTTCCTAGCAACCGACCTAGGTCAGCTGCCTTGTTTTCCCGCCTTGAAACCTTTATAAGATAGGGTGTTTTCTCAATAGAGAAGAGGCTTGATCAGATACCGTGTGCTGTCTCCACTCTCTGTGCATCTCCCACCTGCCCTTTCTCTCCCTCCCTCAGCAAAAGAACCCACGAGGATTTTCCGCCCTCCTGGTCGGGGCAGACGAGACAGGTGCCGCTGAACACCGGGGACGAGCGTGCTGGGACCTGGTTTCGGCTAAGACAGCCTTGTAATCTAGGAAACAGAGAAAAAATAAAAAATGCCCAAATATAAGAAATTGACTACTACCAGAAGGAAAGTGTTACATGAACATCAATTAATATTTGTTGAGCACCTACTGGATATATAATACTCTGCTAGCAATTTGAAAAATGACATGAAAAACATACCTATAAAACAATTACCAGGGTCTATTTTTGGCTATTTGTTTAAATTCATTATAGCAAGGATAAGCAACCAAGGCTACTTGTAATTTGGTCTCATTAATAAAACTGATTCCTAGGGAGACCTACTCAGAATGGTAGAAAATAAACCATATTGAAATATTATTTTACTATCCAGATAATTATAACACATACACACAGGTGGGCCAAATGCTATAATTTTAATATATGATTCTCAAATTCAGTCATCAGTCCATTCCCAGGGGATGTACAGGATCCAGCACACTGCTTGGGATTTCCTTCACTTATCTTTCATAAGTGTTGTGGCTTTTGACCTATAGGCTAATGTTAATAAAGCAGCTGTGCTTGTATATCATTGAGATGCAAGGAAAAAGAAAGACTCATTCCACTAGTCACACACAGGAAGTATTCTCACTTCCTTATGCTTGAGAATGACAAATATACATTTATAGCTCTTTTGTTTTGAAAATGGAGAGACAGAGCTAGAACTGTTACATAATCATCTGAAAATGTTAGCTAATATATTTTATTCGGGCTGAATAGTCTGTGCTATACTCATGTAAAAAGTGTCAGGACATGTTGACTGGAAGATTCATGCTTGGGAAAGACTAAGATAATCTGAAAGTTTCGTGAGCATCTATTTCTCCTAAAACATAGTAATTGGCTGTTACTTAAAATTTAGGTAAAATTTATATTTGCTATAAATTTTCATGCTAATCAATTCAATTGACCATTTTTTAGTATTTTTGTTGGGCTTGCTTCTAATATTATTTGGAATAGACTTCAATTTGCAAATATTTTATTTCATATATTTATAAACATACACTTCCAGAAAATACCCAATGTGCTTACCTTATCAGATAAGAAAAATAGATTGAGGGAAACATAATGTATGCTCCTATCACTCTAGGATTCCTGTAGCCTGCTTCATACCATACCTTGAAAATAATGCATTTGAACACTCTAGAGAGGCACAGTCCCTATATTATGGGTTCTATTTCCCTTTTTTTTTTTTACAGTTATGATTTTTCCCTGGGCCTGTGAGAGAGTACTTATCTGTCTGACTTGATTATATTCTCTCTGAAGGTAGTCCAAGGTGAGAAAATATCCACGTAAGAGGAAATAATTTTTATGGGTTTGCTACGAAGTTGGTGACTATTGTCCACTGTTAATTCTCAAACTTTACTATATTTCTTAAAGTACATAGTACGGTCAGTTCAGACTGGAAATAGTGTATCAAATTCTAGTAACTAATAGGCAGCTAGTATTGTCAAAAAGGAGGGGAAAGAGGGATGTTTGAATAAACAGGGAAAGGAAGAAAAAAGAAAGGAAGGAGAGTGGGACGTTAGGGAAGCCCATCCAGGTGTATTATGTGATATACATGCTGAGCATGAGAAGCTGCCTATCAAGTTCATCAGCTTCCACAGTTTTCAAACAGAGTATATGATCAGGAAGGATGATATATACTCACGTTTTGGGAAAATACTCATTTCTAGTTTACATGTATTAGTTATGATCTTAAAAGAAACAATCGGTGAAATAGACTCTAGAACAATGTAAGGAAACAGCTCTACATAGTTAACAGGCATTTCTACACATTGAGCAAGCAGATGCTGTGTCTTTTTTCTCAACTATCTTTTTAACGACATGTGTATGGTGAACAGCATTGTTAAAGACAGATAGTGTCTCCAGCTGGAGTAAAGACCAGATTTGATTCTGTAAATATACTAAAATAATGTCTCCCTCCAGGGGAAAGATCAAGCATTCTCACAGCCTATTATTAACTGCTTAGGTTAGGCTTGAAGTTCCTCTCCTATAATACAACCCACTGCCTATACAGATGTCACCTGGGCCTCTTCAGATTGACTTTGGGAATTGGGACTTAGGGAATTTAAACAATTGCTAATATTCTGGGTACTTGTATCACTAGGAATAATAAACTGTCCTTTGCCTCTGATCCAGGAATTTCATGTTTTCTGCTAGGCTAAATTATTAGCTTGCAAGTAAGTTAATCCCAGACACTTCATGGTCCTTAACAAATAGTATAGTGTTGGATTTAAATGAAACATTAGAGATATGTAGTCTAACCCTCTTTATTTTATAAATGAGGAAATTTAAACACAGAATATAATTTATCTGCCAAAGGTGAAAAAGGTGATTAAGAACCAGGACTACAGGTAATTAAAACATATATAAAAGATAACACTGAATTTGTTGATTATCCTCATTTTAGATTTAATAATGCCCCTTCCAGTTCTCCTTAGATTTCTCCTATATCTGTTTTTTCCCCATGAGTAATTTTGTTTCTGACTACCATGGTTAAGGTCCAGCACCCTGGCCTCAGGTTGTGACAATTCTGACAAGTAACACCCTAGTATTTCTTTGTGGAACACAGTTGGGACATACGCTTTCCAGGGCTTCTGCCAAGATTATACCCATGTTGGCTTTTCATTTCTGCTCTGCTTCCTTCAGTCTCTTGCCAATTTCTTCTGAGGGTACTTTCTTAATACATTGCTTAACAAATACATAAATCTTTGCCTGTAAGTTAGCTTCTGAGTAGCCTGACCTGAGGCTGTAATCTAATTATTCAAGGAAATTAGGCAAGACTCTAAGCTTTGAGAAAACAATATTTGTATATATTTTTTCTCCTTCTCACATGGAAAATCTGATGAGCAGAATTGGGCCGGCCATAATAACAACCAATTTCTATGTTTGCACCATGGTGATTCTATATTCAGTATATTTTAGAAAAAGCACGGGGCTCAATGACTGCTACTACCATCAGGGTAAGCATTGGAGGAGGAATGATTAACTGACTAAAGGTGGAGAGACAGCAGGAGCTCAATTCATAAATACAGCTGTCATTTAAAAATTATGATGTGCTTATTCTGTGTACATCACTATATGATATGTAAAAATAAATGACATAGTCCCTTCCTTTAGGCAAAATAAGCTTAAAAAATAAGACAGGAGAAACAATTTGATATGTGAAGAGGCCTATTCCCAGAGCCTAAGAAGTAGAAACATTGAGGCAACAGTATACATTTAAAAAAGAAAACTAGTTTATTATTCATAAAATAATCACTAATTAAATGCTCACTATGCACCAGATGCCACATATCATGCTAGGTACTAGGGGTGCTGGTTACTAACAACCAGCTGAATATAAGCCAGCTTTGTAGTGTTTGCCAGTTTCTGTGGTGGAAATATTCCCACCATGGCTGATTTCAAGCTACCAAAAGGACATCAAGCAGCTCACAAAATTCCTGAAACTGTAATAATTGACTCTTGTGAGCCAGCAGACCCAACTCTGGCATAAGCTAGCTCCAGCATACCACTGCCTGAGTATCTGTCAGTAAACACCACATAAATGGCCTCTGTCTTTCCAGGGATTACTGACATGCAGGTTTACAAGTAAATAGAACGTGACTGGGAAAGTAGATAGAAAGTAAAAGACATGCCTAAAAGGACCCCCTAACCCAATCTTAAAGATGAGGGGCAGGAACAGCTTCCCAAAAAATGTCATCTGTTTGGAGACCAAAAGCCTAAGAAAAAGCTGATTAAGTGATGGAAGACTGGGAGGTGTGAGAAGATGGTTTCTTTAGGGAGCTGAAAAGACTAGGAGGAGGAGGGAAAGTAGCAAGAGGGGAGACTGAAGACATAGGGAGTGATAGACCATAACCAGCCACATAGGATGGGTTAAGTAAAATTGGATATAGCCTGTCACAATTTCCTCCAGTATGTATAAAAAATGCCAATAGGGAGGAAAAAGGAAGAAGAAGAAGAAGAAGAAGAAGAAGAAGAAGAAGAAGAAGAAGAAGAAGAAGCAGCAGCAGCAGCAGCAGCAGCAGCAGAAGAAGAAGAAGAAGAAGAACAACAACAACAACAACAACAACAACAACATATGATCAAAAAAATGTTTTCAAAATACTAATTGATCAATGTAAAATAGTGGTCCTTACTGTATCATTTCTTAGTATTTAATCTGTTGATGTACAGTATGGTTCTCCCAAAGTGAGGTATAGTATATTTCATTTCTTGGAATTATTTGACTGTGTAACACTTCTCATTTATTTTTAGGATTATATCTCAGAAGTAGGGTACCTGGGGAACTAGTGTCCATAAAACCCATTCTAAAAAGTGCTCTTCTAAGAACAATGGAAAGGCATTATGATTTTTAAGCAACAGTGTCATGATAAGATAATGCAATAGGTATGTTTTCTTTCACCAATTAGTGATTCATTTTGTGCCATGTTTTTTCTTTTGCTTCCACAACTCACAACTGGCCTCTATGCCCAAAACGTAAGAAGGCCTAGGGAAACATCCAAATGCATCTTAATGTAAAAACTAAAATTGTTTCACATATATATTACAATAATACCAAATTTGATAAATATCATTCCTTGGGTTTCTAGCTTTATCTTTTTTAAAATTTGCCATTATTTCCAAAAAGCAGAGAGGGTAAGACCTTTTCTTTCTCAACTTTTAGATTTTCTTCAAAAGTTAACAATGACAAACAAATTCATATATTTCTAGAAGATTATAGACTCCCAAATCTCAAGTGAAAATTGTAGCTCAGATAGAATATCCACTTTATAGCCACTTATTTCTAGAGAAGGAATGAATGGGACAGGGGTTAAGGTAGAATTTTTTTTTTAAAGTGGGGATGAGAGAAAAAAGACTACTTAGTGATCCATCAGAGCTTGATGAAGTCTCATATAATTAACAAACTTGTGATATATCTTGCAATTGTAATTCCAATTATTTGCTAGCTGTAGGCAAATTTCACTGCTCTAACTTAGGAAATCATGTAAATAGCCTAATTAATATAATTTGCCTTATGCTCTACTAAGAAAACAAAAACAAAAATGTCATTTTTTAGAATAAATACAATGATATAGACTAAATATTATAAATATCCAGTCAGTTTGCAGAACAAATATTGCAATTATGGATACTTTTCAGCAATTGTATAAAGTTCAGTATGATTTAATGAAATTATGATGGCTGTTTGAGATTGACACCTACATTACAATAAAAAGAGAGCACTTCCTATGCATGAATAAGAAGAAGATACTTGATGAAAAAGTATGGTAGAGCATATAATGCTCTGGGTCTGAGGAGACAAAGATTCTATTATTATTCTTGCCAGTTCTCTAATCTCAAGAGAACCCGAAAGTTAAAACAAATCTTTTAAAAATTCCATATGCCAGTGGTGGAGACATATAATAAATAATTATTTGCCATTTCATCATGTAGGATTGAGAGATAAAGCTGTTTGTAAAACCCTAAAAGACTTACAAATCATCTCTACAGATTGTCATATATTAATGTGACTGAGCATTTAATCACCACATGTGAAAATGCATAATGCAAAGGTTAGTTTGCATTGTTCTTTGTCTGGTAGCTCCACCTCACCCCATTATATTTAATAATCTGCCCTCTATCCTGATGTCAAGTATCCCTCAAAAACAACTTAAAACTACCATGATGGGGGGGGGTAGGCAAGATGGCGAGGAAGTAAGGAGCTCCCTCCTTTTCCTGCCCACATCTCTCAGAAAAGAAGGGCTAAAACCATAGGACACTGAACCGAAAGAGTCTGGGAGGAAAAGAGACAGAGTCCACTAAGAGGACAGCCTCATAGGTGCGTGATTGCAAACTGGGAAAAATAAAAATCGGTCGGGACCTGGAGGCACAGAGGGGAGGGAGCCCCCTCTACAGAGAGCCGCAGAGATGAGGGGAAGAGAAAGAGCTGCTGAAACTGCTATAAACTGTTTCTGGAGAAAAGAAAAACCTGAGCCCAGGAATGGAGAGGGATCCTATCATCCAATCTCTAACCACAGGGCTTCAGAGAGATATCCTATCTCTAGCTGTGACACATTCATTGGGATAGGCACCCTGATTCCAGGGAGTGTCAGGGGAAACTGCTTCCCTACTTCCACCTACTGGATCCCTAGCTAGGAAGCTGCCCGACCTGCTGGATTATATTTCTGGCGGTATCGTTAAAGCACAGACTAAGATCTGGAAACAAGGCGGGGCTTGGGACATAGAAAAAGACCCACCTTAGCTATGCCCACAACACAGGGAGATGAGACCCAAAAGAATGATTTGCAATGCTTGGACCTAGAAGGGATTAGGGAGCCACCATTTTTCTCCCCACAATCACCAAAGCAGGGCTTCAAGGAGCAGCCTGTGGGTCCCACAGTGGAGGCCAGACCTGCCTACACCAAACCACACCCATCTGTGCTGGAAAGCTGTTTTTTGTTTTTGTTTTCGTTTTTGAATTTTGCTGGAGCCAGGGGCAAGACCAACATTGATGCATTGCCTTGATTAACTCTAGATCAATTCTTGCTACTCAGATACATTTTCCCTTATCTCATTGTTCTCTCTCCCCTCCACTGGACTGGGAACTCTGCTCATTGGTTTGTTTAAACAGTAACATTTAATTCATTCTCTTGATGCATATTATACACCTCCATCATTACCTTCCTTTCTCTCTCTCTCTCTCTCTGGAATAATCAGACTATAATTTCTTTTGGTAACGTTATCTTTGTTTCTTTCTCCTCGCCTCCTACCATATTCTCCTCTTTTTATGAATTAAGCCCTTTGTCTCTCTGCCTAGCAAATGTTCCATTTCACTTTCTCCCCACCCCTGTCACTTCTCCTTTTCTATATTCTGTTTCGTCGGCACTGCCTCCACTCAGATCTTTATTTGAATCTGTGATTTCTGGTTATATGCTTTTAGTTTTATTATAGTTTATTGTCAAGTTGGTTTCCATATAACACCCAGTGCTCATCCCAAGTGTGCTCCTCTATGACCATGACCCCCCTTCTCCTCTACCTTTCCCCCATCGGCACTCAGTTTGTTCTCAGTATTCAAGAGTCTCTTATGGTATGCCTTCCTCCCTCTCCTCAAATATTCCCCCCTCCCCTCCCCCATGGTCCTCTGTTAAATTTCTCCTGTTGCAATTATGAGTGGAAATATATGGTATCTGTCCTTCTGTGACTGACTAATTTCACTTAGCATGACACCCTTGAGTCCCATCCATGTTGCTATAAATGGCCAGATTTCATTCTTTCTCATTGCCATGTAGTATTCCATTGTATAGATAAACCACATCTTCTTGATCCATTTCTCAGATGATGGACATTTAGGCTGTTTCCATGATTTGGTTATTGTTGAAAGTGCTGTGATGAACATAGG
Source organism: Suricata suricatta (assembly GCF_006229205.1). Taxonomy (NCBI): domain Eukaryota; kingdom Metazoa; phylum Chordata; class Mammalia; order Carnivora; family Herpestidae; genus Suricata; species Suricata suricatta. Next base: position 65,479,360 of record NC_043717.1, on the reverse strand, counting down.
GGTACATGGGCCCCTATGCATCAGCACTTCTGTATCACTTGGGTAAATCCCCAGCAGTGCTATTGCTGGGTGACAGGGGAATTGTAATGTTATGTTTTTGAGGAATCTTCATACTGTTTTCCAGAGCAGCTGCACCAGTTTACATTCCCACCAACAGTGTAGGAGGGTGTCTGTTTCTCCACATCGTCACCAGCATCTATAGTCTCCTAATTCATTCATTTTAGCCACTCTGACTGGCATGAGGTTGTATCTCAGTGTTGTTTTGACTTGTATTTCCCTGATGCTAAGTGATGCTGAGCATCATTTCATTTGTCTGTTGGCCATCTGAATGTCCTCTTTTGAGAAATGTCTGTTCATGTCTAATGCCCATTTTTTTCACTGGATTATTTGTTTTTTGAGTGTGGAGTTTGGCGAGTTCCTTGTAGATTTTGGATACTAGCCCTTTATCTAATATGTCATTTGCAACTATCTTTTCCCATTCCATCAGTTGCCTACTAATTTTCTTGATCGCTTCCATTGCATGCAGAAGCTTTTTATTTTGATGAGGTCCAAATAGTTCATTTTTGTTTTTGATTCCTTCACCTTTGTGGATGTGTCAAGTAGGAAATTGCTGTGGAGGTCAAGGAGGTTGTTTTCTGCTTTCTCCTCTAGAGTTCTGATGGTTTTCTGTCTCACGTTCAGGCTCTTCATCCATTTTGAGTTTATTTTTGTGTATGGTGTCAGAAAGTGGTCTAGTTTCATTCTTCTGCATGTTGCTGTCCAGTTCTCCCAGCACCACCTGCTAAAGAGGCTGTCTTTTTTCCATTGGGAACTCTTTCCTAGTTTGTCAAATATTATTCAGTCATACGTCTGTTCGTCCATTTCTGGGTTCTCTATTCTATTCCATTGGTCTGTGTGTCTATTTTTGTGCCAAAACCAAACTGTCTTGATGATAACAGCTTTGTAGTAGAGGCTAAAGTCTGGGATTGTGATGCCTCCCATTTTGGTTTTCTTTTTCTTCAATATTATCTTGACTCTTTGGGGTCTTTTGTGGTTCCATACAAATGTGAGGATAGTTTGTTCTATCTTTGAGAAGAATGCTGATGCAATTTTGATTGGGTTTGCATTGAATGTGTAGATTCCTTTGGGTAATAATGACATTTAAACCATATTTATTCTTCCCATCCATGAGCATGGAATGTTTTTTTTCCATTTCTTGGTGTCTTCTTCAATCTCTTTCATAAGTTTTCTAAAGTTGTCATCACAGAGATCTTTTAAATTTTTGGTTAGATATATTCCCACATATTTGATGTTTTTTGTGCAATTATGAGTGGGATCAGTTTATTGATTTCTCTTTCTGTTGCTTCAGTATTGTTGTATAAAAAATGCAAACAATTTCTATACTTTTATTTTGTACCCTGTGACTTTGCTGAATATCCTGGATCAGTGCTAGTAATCTTCTGGTGAAGTCTGTCAGGTTTTACATGTCAGAGTATCATGTCATCTGAGGAAAGTGAAAGTTTGGCTTCCTCTTTGCCAATTCTGATGACTTTCATTTTTTGTTGTTGTTGTTGTCTGATTACTGATGCTAGGACGTCCAGCACTATATTAAGAGTGGACATCGTTGTCATGTTCCTGATCTCAGGGAGAAAACCCTCAATTTTTTTCCATTGAGAGTGATATTAGCTGTGGTCTTTTCACAAATGGCTTTTATGGTGTTTAAGTACATTTCTTCTATCCCGTCTATCTTGAGCATTTTTATTAAGAAAATATTTGTTTTTTGTCAAATGCTTTTTCTGCAAATATCAACAGGATTATATGGGTTTCATCTTTTTTTTTTCTTTATTGATACGATGTATCACATGAATTGAATCAGCTCTGTATCCCAGGAATGAATCCCACTTGATCATGGTGGATATTTTTTTTAATATGCTGTTGAATTCGATTTGCCAGTATCTTGTTAAGTATTTTTGCATCTGTATTCATTAAGGATATTGGTCTGTAGTTCCCTTTTTTTGTTGGTTCTCTGTCGGTTTGGGAATCAAAGTGATGTTGGCTTCATACAATGAGTCCAGAAGTTTTCCTTCTATTTCTAATTTTTGGAATAGCTTCAGAAGAATGATTATTACCTCTGCTTTAAATGTCTGTTAGAACTCCCCAGGGACAACATCTGGCCCAGAGCTTTTATATGTGGGGAGACTTTTGATAACTGATTTATTATCTTCACTGGTTATGGGTCTGTTCAGATTTTCTTTCTCTTCCCGTTTGAATTTTGGTAGTGTGTGCGTGGTTAGGAATTTGTCCATTTCTTTTAGGTTGTCCAGTTTATTGGCATATATTGTTTCATAGTATTCCCTGATAATTGCTTGTATTTCTTACAGATTGGTTTTAATAGTTCCATTTTCATTTGTGATTTTGTCTACTTGGGTGCTCTCTCTTTTCTTTTTAGAAGTCTGGTTAGAGCTTTATCAATTTTGTTTATGATTTCAAAAAAATAACTCTTGATTTCATTGATCTGTTCAAGTGTTGTTTTTTTGAATTCTATATTGTTCATTTCTGCCCTGGTCTTTATTATTTCCCTTCTTCTGTTAGGTGTGGGGTGCTCTTGCTGCTCTCCTTATATTTCCTTTAGATGTGCTATTAGATTTTTTATTTGTGCTTTTTCTAGTTTGTTGAAATAGGCCTGGATTTCAATATACTTTCCTCTTAGGACTGCCTTTACTGCATCACAAAGAGGATTGTTGTATTTTCATTTTCATTTGTTTCCATTTTTAATTGCTTCTCTAATGGCCTGGTTAGCCCATTCATTCTTTAGTAGGGTGTTATTTAACCTCCAGGTTTTTGAAGGTTGTCCAGACTGTTTTCTGTGATTGATTCTAAGTTTCATAGCATTGTGTTCTGAAATTGTGAATGGTATGATCTCACTTCTTTTATATTTATTGAAGACTGTATTATGATCCATCTTGGAGAATGTACCATGTGAACTCAAGAAAAGAGTGAATTACTGTCCTCAGGATGTAGAGTACTAAATATATCAGTCAAATCCATCTTTTCCAATGTGTCATTCAGGACCATTGTTTCTTTACTGATTTTCAGTCTAGTTGTTCTATCCCTTGCTATAAGTGGAGTATTAAAATCCTCTGCAATTAGCCCATTCTTAGCAATAAGATAGTTTCTGTCGGTGATTGTTTGTGATTGTTTTATATATGTGGGTGCTCCTGAATTCAGTGGGTAGATGTTTATAATTGCTAGCTCTTCCTGATCAATAGACCTTGTAATTATTATATAATGCCCATCTTCATCTTTTGTTACTGCCTTTGCTTTAAATCCAGTTTGTCCGATATAAGTGTGGCTACCGGGATTTCTTTTGATTGACTTCCCATCGCATGATAAATATTTCTCCATCCCCTTAATTTCAATCTGAAGGTGTCTTCAGGTCTAAAATGAGTCTCTTGTAGACAGTGAGTAGACGAATTTTGTTTTTTAATCCATTCTCTCGTATGTCTTTTGATTGGAGCATTTAGTCCATTTACATTCAGTGTTATTACTGAAAAATATGGGTTTAAAATCATTGTGTTCTCTGTAGGATTCATGCCTGTACTGATGTCTCTGGTAACTTGTGTTTTTTTTTTTGCAACATTTCATTCATAGAGTCCTCCTTAAGATTTCCTGGGGGGCTAATTTAGTGGTGATGAATTTTTTAAATTTTTGTTTATTTGGCAAAACTTTTTCTTTCCTATTTTGAATGACAGCCTTTCTGGATAAAGCATTGTTGGCTGCATTTTTTTTCTGTTCATCACATTGAAGATTTCCTGCCAATGCATTCTGGCCTGCCAAGTTTCATTAGATAGGTCTGTAACCACTCTCATAGGTTTCCCTTTGTACATGAGGGCCCTTTTACCTTAGCTGCATTCAGAATTCTCTCTTTTTTCTTATATTTTACCAGTTTCACTATGATATGTCATGCAGAAAGTCGATTCAAGTTACATCTGAGGGGTGTTCTCTGTGTCTCTTGGATTTCAATGTCTGTTTCCTTCCCCAGATTGGGTAATATCTTGGCTATAATTTGTTAATGTACCCCTTCACCACCGTTCTCTTTCTCTTCTTCTTCAGGAATTCCTATGATATGGATATAGTTCCCCTTGATTTTATCACTCAGTTCTCGAATTCTCCTTTTGTTCCCGTGGATCAAATTATCTCTTTTTCTTGGCTTACACTTTTTCTATAATTGTTTCTTCTAAGTCACCTATTTTCTTCTCTGCCTCTTCAATTTGTGCAGTGGCCACCTCCATTTTATTATGCAACTCGTTTATAGCATTTTTTAATTCATCACAACTGTTTTTAATGCCATAGTCTTTGTAGCAATAGCTTCTCTGATGTCTTCCATGCCTTTTCCAATCCAGCGATTAATTTTATGACTACTTTTCTAAATTCTTTCTCAATTATGTTGCTTTTATTTGTTTTGACCAATTCTGTAGCTGTGACCTCTTACTGGAATTTATTTAGAAGAGAATTCTTCCATTTCATCGTTTTGGCTAGCTTTCTGTCTCTTGTATGTTTTACAAGCTTGTTATGCACTCTGAACCTGTGAGTATTGCTATATTAAAGGAGGCTCATTGACTGTCCACAGCCTGTCCATTCTGGAGGTTTTCATTCAATAGTGTCCCTTAGTCTCTCTTGTTGAGACTTTGGTTATTTTATTTCCCTTCTCATATTGATATTTGGGACTCGCCACCATGTGTACTTTGGATTTTTTCCTGTGGTAGCCCTCAACAGGAAAACAGACAGACAAACACACAGGAAACAAAATTCCAAAACATGGGAAGAGCCTAAATGTCCATCAAATTATAAATGGATCAAGAAGATGTGGTTTATATATACAATTGAATACTACATGGCAATGGGAAAGAATGAAATCTGGCATTTGAAGCACATGGATGGAACTCGAGTGTGTCATACTAAGTGAAATAAGTCAGGCAGAGAAGGACAGATACCATGTTTTCACTCATAAGTGTAATAGGAGAAACTTAACAGAGGACCATGGGGGAAGGGTAGGGGGAAAATAGTTGGGGAGAGGGAGGGAAGCCAACCATGAGAGACTCTTGAATACCGAGAAAATCTGAGGTGTGATGGCGGTGGGGGAGAGGGGAAGGTGGGTCATGGGTATGGAGGAGGGCACTTGTGGGGATAAACAAAGGGTGTTATATGGAAACCAATGACAATAAAATTAAAAAAAAAAAAGGAAATGTAATCTTTGGCGAGACAAGGTGGCAGAGAAATAGGAAACAATGTTACCTCTGCTTGTCGGCAACCATCAAACTGAGAAGAATTAAAAGCCACAAGATTCTGATCTCCAGGAACAGAGGTGTGGGCACTGACCCTTTATAGATAACAGCCTCATGGATTCCTGGGTGAGTGCGAACTGGGACTGGAGACTCTGAGGGAGGGAATGCTGGCTCAAAGCAGAGCCAGGAAAGAGACTGCCCAGAAACGTGGCACCAGGCACGCAGACAGCCATGTGTCCAGATGCGGCACAGCACTGTGTAGGCCCACGTATGTGCGGGGCGGCATTGCATGGTGGCACAGAACCTTGGCAGGTTGTGGGTGGACCTGCTGTCCAGGACACTGCTTGGGACAGCAGTGCAGGGCGGTGAAAATCCGAGGGGAAGAGAAGGAGAGGCTGAAAGGAGAGCTCAGCCCGAGGTGGAGAGTCAAACTTTCCATGTGTAGCCACTGGAAAGGGGGAGAGAATTCTGTCCCTTCAGAGGGCTTGTTCTACCATGGGCTTGGCAGACCACTGAATTTAGGTGGAGCCAAAAAAGGGCTGACTCCCCAATTCCCCTCCACAATCCCGGCCAGAAAGCTGCCCAACTGCCTAAGATCATTAAAATGGTGGCATAAGCATTAAAGTGCGTGGACTAGGATTTAGAAACCTCTTGGAACTCAGAAAATCAAAAAAATTTAAATCGCCCATGGCATGGGGAGGTTCGACTCAAGAGAGTGGCTAGCAATCATGGTCTGACAGGGGCTTGCCATTCTTCTATCTGCATCCACTAAGGCAGGGCATCAGAGACCAGCCCCTGAGACCCAACCTACTTACATTGAACTACTCCAATCAGCACTACAGAGCTGGATTCTTATTTTCTTACTATATTTACGTATTTAGTTATTTTCATTTCCTATTACTTTTTTTATTTTTATACTTTCTTTTAATAGTTTATTGTCAAATTGGTTTCCATATAACACCCAGTGCTCTTCCCCACAAGTGCCCTCCTCCATTACCACCACCTCCCTTACCTCTCTCCCTCCCCCTTCAAACCTTGGATCAATTTCACTATGCAATAGTCTCTCAGTTTTTGCGTCTCTCTCTCTCCTCAACACTCTTTCACCCTTCCTCTCCCCATGGTCCTCAATTAGATTTCTCCTGTTATACATATGAGTGCAATCATATGGTATCTGTCCTTCTCTGCCTGACTTATTTTGCTTACCGTGACACTCTTGAGGTCCAACCACTTTGGTACAAATGACCGTATTTCATTTTTTCTCATTGCCATGTAATACTCCACTGTGTGTGTGTGTGTGTGTGTGTGTGTGTGTGTGTGTGTATACACATACCACTTCTCCTTGATCCATTCATCATGTGATGGACATTTACACTCGTTCCATGATTTGGCTATTGTTGAAAGTGCTGCTATGAACATTGGGGTCCATGTGTCAGCACTTCTGTATCCCTTGGGTAAATCCTTAGCAGTGCAATTGCTAGGTCATAGGGGAGTTCTATTGATAGTTTTTTGAGGAACCTCCATACTGTTTTCCAGAGCGGCTGAACCAGGTTACATTCCCATCAACAGTGTAGGAGGGTGCCCGTTTCTCCACATCCTCAGTAGCATCTATAGTCTCCTGATTTGTTCATTTTAGCCACTCTGACTGGCCTGAGGTGATACTTCACTGTGGTTTTTGTGGGGAGCTGCCAGAAGAGCTGCCAGAAGAAAAGACATGTGACTTGACCTGCAAGATCAGCCTCCCACACAGCTGAGCTGCGTTATCACCCCCAGCACAGCAAGAGCTGCATTATCACTTCCACCTGGGGCCTTCTTGTTTATTTCCCTGGCCTTTCTTGTTAGCCTCTCAGGCGGCGTGCTGACACTGCAGTTTCTGTTTTCCTCGCCCTTATTTCTTAGCAACTAACTCACGTCAGCTGCCCACTTTCTACCCTTTATAAAACGTGCCTGGTCTCTCAATAAAGGAGGCTTGATCAGAGACTTTGTCTTGCCTCCATTCTCTGTGCTCCCTGCCCTACCCCATTCTCACCCCTCCCTCAGGACCTGCATTGACCGACTTGCTGGAAGGGACAGTTTTGATTTGTATTTTCCTGATGATAAGTGATACTGAGTATCGTTTCATGTGCCTGTAAGCCATCTGGATGTCCACTTTGGAGAAGTGTCTGTTAATGTCTTCTGTCCATTTCTTCACTGGATTATTTATTTTTCCAGTGTGGAATTTGGCGAGTTGCTTGTATATTTTGGATACTAGCCCTTCATCTAATATATCATTTGCATCTATCTTTTCCCAATCCATCAGTTGCTTGTTAGTTTTCTTGATTGTTTCCATTGCAGTGCAGAAGCTTTTTATCTTGATGAGGTCCCAAGAGTTCATTTTGGTTCTTGATTCCCTTGCCTTTGGGGATGTGTCGAGTAAGAAATTGCTGCGGTTGAGGTCAAGGAGGCCGTTTCCTACTTTCTCCTCGAGGGTTTTGATGGTTTCCTGTCTCACTGTCAAGTCCTTCAGCCATTTTGAATTTATTTTTGTGTATGGTGTCAGAAAATGGTCTGGTTTCATTCTTCTGCATGTTGCTGTCCAGTTCTCCCAGTGCCACCTGCTAAAGAGGCTGTCTTATTTCCATTGGATACTCTTTCCTGCTTTGTCAAAAATTAATTGGCCATACATATATGGGCCCAGTTCTGGGTTCTCTATTCTATCCCATTGGTTTATGTGTCTGTTTTTGTGCCAATACCATGCTGTCTTGATGATGACAGCTTTGTAGTAGAAGCTAAAGTCTGGGATTTATTATCTTTATTTTTAATTTTTATAATTTTCCCTTGTTTTCTCTTTTCTATTTTCCTATTTCCTCCTTGTCTCCCTTTCACATCCTAGAGTATATGAAAGACCAAAATTTATGCACTGTTGTGATTAGATCCATCCAGATATTTTTTCCTTGTATCATTCTTATCTCTCCCCTCTGCAGGTTTTATGCTCTCAGACTGTCCTTTATATCTGGCTGTCTCGGGGCGCCTGGGGGGCTCAGTCAGTTAAGCCTCCGACTTCGGCTCAGGTCAGATCTCACGTTCGTGGGTTCGTGCCCTGCGTCGGGCTCTGTGCTAACAGCTAGCTCAGAACCTGGAGCCTGTTTCCGGTTCTGTGTCTCCTCTCTCTGCGCCTCCCCCTCTCATGCTCTGTCTCTCTCTGTATCAAAAATAAATAAAACATTTAAAAAAATAAATAAATATATCTGGCTGTCTCTTTTTCCCTGGCTTTGTTGTCTACTTTCCTGCCCACTCTTTTCTTTCCTGCTCCCTTTTTTTCCATTCCCATTTGGTTTGCTTGTTTACTTTATCTGTCAGTGCATTTGCATGCTTGTGTTCCCTGTGTGTTTGTCTGTTTTCCTTTCAGGGCTACCTCAAGAAACAAGCCAAAGCACACATAGTGGAATGTCCCAAATATAACTGAGTACGGAAATAAATTAATTACAGGCATAACCAGAGAAACTGAGAGGCACCAATAAAGGGACATCTCCTGAAACGACAGGAGATACCAACGAGCCACCTTTAATAGAGCAATACTAACAGGTGCAAAGCACATAACAATCTTTTAAAACTGACAAGGGACAGAAAGCTACCCAAAATGATGAAACGAAAGAACTCTAATCTAAAGAAATTCCAGGAATAAATCACAGCTACAGAACTATCCAAAACAGAATTAAAAATATAACTGAACAATAACTTAGAACACTTGTCATAAAATTAATCACTGGGCTTGAAAAAGTCATCAGGGAAATTATTGAAACTCACACTATGGACCTTAAAAAGGCTACAAATGTGATGAATAATAAAATGGAGGCTGCCAATGCACGGATTGAGGAAGCACAGGGGAGAATATATGAATAAGAAGACACAGTAATAGCAAAAGAGGAAGCCGAGAAAAAAGAGAGAAATTGACACAGGAACATGAAAGGAGAATTTGAGACCTGAATATTACAATCAAAGGGAATAATATCCATATCACAGGAGTTCTTGAAAAGGATGAAAGAGAAACAGGTCCTGAGGGGGTGCTTAATCAAATTATAGACAAATATTTCTCCAATATGGGAAAGAAGAAAGATACTAAATTTCAATGGGCATACCGATCTCCCCTAAGACGTAATGTAAACTGACCTTCAGCATGACATAATATAAAGATAAATAGAGAAATCTGAAAGCAACTAGGGGGAAAAGGACCCTATCATATAAAGGGAAACCTATCAGAGGGGTTACAGACCTCTCTACTGAACCTTGGCAGGCCAGAATGGAATGACAGGAAATCTTCAGTGTGATGAACAGGAAAAATATGCAACCAAGATTTCTGTATCCAGCGAGCCTGTCATTCAAAATAGAAGGAAAGATAAAGGTTTTCCCAAATAAACAAAAATTTAAGGCATTTCTCACCGCCAAAACAACCCTACAAGAAAACCTTAGACGGACCCTATGAGAGCAAAGTAGCAAGGAATATAAGACACAAGAGACATCGATAAAAACATGAACCCTACAGAGAACACAGTGAAACTAAACACACGTTTTTCAATAATAACACTGAATGTAAATGGTATGAATGCTCCATTTACACGACACAGAATAGCAGACGGGATCAAAACCAAAATCCATCTATTTACTGTCAACAAGAGACTCACCTTAGACCTGAAGACACCTTCAGATTAAAAGTAAGGGGATGGAGAAATATCTACCATGCAACTGGACACCGAAAGAAAGGCAGAGTAGCCATATTATATCGGACAAACTGGACTTTAAAGTAAAGGCAGTAAAAAAAGATGAATAAGGACATTATAAAATAATTACAGGGTCTCTACATCAGGAAGAGCTAACAATTATAGACATCTATGCGCCAAATTCGTGAGCTCCCAAATATATAAAACAACCAATCACAAACAGAAACAATCTTATTGATAATAATCTGCTAATTTCAAGGGACTTTAATACTCCACTTACAACAATGAATAGGTCAACCAGACAAAAAAACACTAAAAAAACAATGGACCTGAACAACACACTGGAACAGATGAAATTAATAGATATATTTAGAACTCTACATCCTGAAGCGAGGGAATTCACTTTCTTCTCGAATGTACATGGCACATTCTACAAGACTGATCACATACTGGGTCATAAAACAGCCATCCATAAATACAAATTAATTAAGATCATACCATGCACACTTTCAGATCACAATGCTATGGAACTTGAAATCAACCACAGAAAAAGTCTGGAAAACCTCCAAAAACGTGGAAGTTAAAAACCACCCTACCGAAGAATGATTGGGCAAATCATGGAATTAGAGAAGAAATTAAAAAATATATGTAAATAAATTAAAATGAAAATACAAGAAGCCAAACTCTCTGGGATGCAGCATAGGCATTCCTAAGAAGAAAATTTATTGCAACCCAGGCTTATCTTAATGAACTAGAAAAAGTGCAAACTTAAAATCTAACAGAGCACCTAGGGAAACTTGAAAGGGAGCAGCAAAAGCACCCCAAACCCAGCAGAAGAAGATAAATAATAAATATCAGGGCACAAATAAAATATATAGAATCCAAACAAAGATGTTAAAAAAATCAATGAAACCAAGAGTTGGTTTTTTGAAAAAATAAACAAAATTGATAAATCTCTAGCAAGGGTCCTCAGAAAGAAAAGACAGAACACAGAAATAGACAAAATCATGAAGAAGGTGGATTTATTACAATGAATCCCTCAGAAATATAAGCAATCATCAGAGATTACTACGAAAAATTTTTCCAAAAAACAAGACAGCCTGGAAGTAATGGACAAATTCCTAAACACACGTGCACTACCAAAATTCAAAGGAGAAGAGATAAAAGATCTGAACAGACCCATAAACAGTAAAATAATCAAACCAGTTATCAAAAAACCTCCCAAGGAATAAAAGCCCAGGGCCAGATGGATTCCTAGGGGAATGCTACCAGACATTTAATGAAGAGTTAACACCTATCTTTGTCAAGTTATTCCATAAAATAGAAATGGAAGGAAGACGTCCAGACTCATTCCATGAAGAACATATCACCTTGATTCGTAAACCAGACTGAGACGCAACAAAAACAGAAGAACAGGCTAATGTCCTTAATGAATACAGATGCAAAAATATTCAACAAGATACTAACAAATCAAATTCAACAGCACATAAAAAGAATTATCCATCATGATCAAGTGGGATTCATTCCTGGGTTACAGGAATGGTTTAATATTTGCAAATCCATCAATGTGATACATCACATTAACAAAAGAAAATACAAAAACCATATGACCCTGTTGATAAATGCAGAAAAAGCATTTGAAAAATATACCATCCCTTCTTAATAAGAACCCTCAAGAAAGTCGGGATAGAAGGAACTTACTTAAACATCATAAAAGCTATTTATGAAAAGCCCACATCTAATATCATCCTCAATGGGGAAAAACTGAGGGCTTTCCCCCTGAGATCAGTAACATGACAGTGATATCCACTATCACCACTGTTCTTTCACATAGTGCTGGAAACCCTAGCATCAGCAATGAGACAACAAAAGGAAAAATAGGCATCAGAATTGGCAAAGATGAACTCAAACTTTCACTTTTCGCAGACAACATGATACTCTACATGGAAAACCTGACAGATTCCACCAGAAGGTTAGCACTGATCCAGAATATTCAGCAAAGTCGCAGCATACAAAATCAACATACAGAAAAACGGTTGCATTTTTATACACCAAAAATGAAGCCACAGAAAGGAAAATTAAGAAACTGATCCCATTCAGAACTGCACAAAAAACATAAAATACTTAGGAATAGACATAACCAAAGATGTAAAAGACCTGTATGATGAAAACTATGGAAGACTTATGAAATAAATTGAAGAAAACACAATGAAATGGAAAAACATTCCATGCTCATGAATCAGAAGAATAAACATTATTAAAATGTCACTATTACTCAAAGCAATCTACACATTCAATGCAGGCCCATTAAAATTGCACCAGCGTTCTTCTCAAAGCTAGAACAAATTATCTTAAAATTCTCATGGAACCACAAAAAAACCCAATAGCCAATGTAATATTGAAGAAGAAAACCAAAATGGGAGGCACCACAATCCCAGACTTTGGCCTCTACTACAAAGCTGTTATCATCAAGACAGTATGGTATTGGCGCAAAAACAGACACAATACCCAGATCATGAAAAGAGCCTAAATGTCCATAAACTGATGAATGGATCAAAAAGATGTGGCTTATATATATAATGGAATACTACATGGCAACGAGAAGGAATGAAATCTGGCAATTTGTAGCGATGTGGATGGAACTGGAGGGTATTATGTTAAGTGAAATAAGTCAGGCAGAGAAAGACAGATACCATATGTTTTCAGTCACATATGGATCTTGAAAAACTTAACAGAAGACCATGGGGGAAAGGAAGGGAAAAATAGTTATAGAGAGGGAGGGGATGCAAACCACTAGATCACTTTCTTGCACCATACACAAAAATAAACTCAAAATGGATGAATGACCTGAACGTGAGACAGGAAATCATTAAAATTCTAGAGGAGAAGGCAAGAAACAACCAGCTTGACCTTAAGTGCAGCAATTTCCTACTGGATACATCCCCAAAGGCAAGGGAATCAAGAACAAAAAATGAACTACTAGGATATAATCAAGATAAAAAGCTTCTGCACAGCAAACAATAAAAAAAAAGCCTAATAGGCAACCAATAGAATGGGAAAAGATAGTGAGAAATGGTATATCATATAAAGGGCTAGTATCCAAAATCTACAAGGAACTCACCAAACTCCATAACAAAAGACAAGTAATCCAGTGAAGAAATGGGCAGAAGACATTAACAGACACTTCTCCAAAGTGGACATCCAGATGGCTTACAGGCACATGAAACAATGCTCAGCATCACTCATCATCAGGAAAATACAAATAAAAACCACACTGAGGTTCCACCTCAGGCCAGAGTGGCTAAAATGAACAAATCAAGAGACTATAGATGCTACTGAGGATGTGGAGAAACGGGCACCCTCCTACACTGTTGGTGGGAATGTAAATTGGTACAACCACTCTGGAAAACAGTGTGGATGTTCCTCAAAAAACTATTAGTAGCATTCCCCTGTGACCCAGCAATAGCACCTCTGGGGATTATTCCATGGGATACAGAAGTGCTGATGCATAGGGGCACATGGACCCCAATGTTCATCACAGTACTTTCAGCAATAGCCAAATCATGGAAAGAGCATCAGTCCATCAACTGATGAATGGATTAAGAAGATGTAGTGTTAGTGTATATATATATATGTGTGTGTGTGTTAGTGTATATATATATATATATATATACACACACACACATATATATGTATGTATATATATATATATATATATATACATACACACACACACACAATGGAATACTACATGGCAGTGAGAAAGAATGAAATGAGAAAGAATGAAATCTGGCCATTTGTAGCAACATGGATGGACCTAGAGTGAGTCATGCTATACGAAATAAGTCAGGCAGAGAAGGAAAGATATCATATGTTGTCACTTATAAGTCTAACAGGAGAAACCTAATAGGAGACCATGGAAATGGGAAAGGGTGTGAAATGAGTTGGGGAGAGGGATCGAGGCAAATCTTGAGAGAATTTTGAATGCTGTGAACAAACTGAGGGCTGAAGAGGGAGGGGGGAAGTGGAAGGGAGGGTGATGGTCATAGAAAGCAGCACTTGTGGGGAAGAGCACTGAGTGTTATATGGAAACCAACTTGGTGAAAGCTATTAATAAAAAAAGAAAAAAGAAATATTATAAATAGAAAAATGACTACCATGATGAAGAGAGAGAGAAGGAATATGATGATCGAGTTAATAAGCAATTATTTATTTAGGTTCTTTCTTTTTAGCACTGTTAGGTACTGTCAAGTAAGCAAAAATAATGTTTTAATACCTCACATGACCCCCTGCCTTAAAGAAAATTACTGTCTATTTGGAGCGTTGAAACCCTCACTTACAAATCAATTATAGATCAACCAAACGCTATATATATATATATATATTAACCTTAAAGGCAATAGCTAAGAAATGAGAGATTCTCTAACTGGATTAGTAGCAAATGGCTTCATGGAGAAGCTAGAGGTGGCAACTTGAGAGACATTTGGTATGTACAGTGGTAAAGAAGGGAAGGCATCCAAACAAGAGGAGAGGTTTAGCATAGTGAAAGGTACAGTCTACCTGTGTGGGGGAGAGAAAGATAAAATTGATGACAAAAGTTATCATGTGTAAAAGAATTGAGTAAGATTATTGATAGTTTAGTAAACCCAGAAAAGGGGTTGGGATATAATGAGGTAGAAATCAGGGAATTTCCTGGTCCAGAAGATGACAGAATTAACCCTATTAAAACAAAAACAAAAACACAATAAGTGAAAGGGCTTCTTTTTTTTAATAGCTTATTGTCAAATTGATTTCCATATAACACCCAGTGCTCTCCCTACAAGTGCCCTCCTCCATTCCCACCACCTCCCCTCCCCTTCAACCCTTGGTTCATTTTCAGTATTCAATAGTCTCTCATGTTTTGCGTCCCTCTCTCTCCCCAACTCTCTTTCACCCTTCCCCTCCCCATGGAACTCCATTAGTTTTCTCCTGTTATACCTATGAGTGCAAACATACGGTATCTGTCCTTCTCCACCTGACTTATTTCGCTTAGCATGACACCCTCGAGGTCCATCCACTTTCCTACAACCTGATGAATGGATAAAAAAGATGTGGCATATATATACAATGGAGTATTACATGGCAATGAGAAAGAATGAAATGAGTTTCAAAATTAGAATACATTAAATGGCATAGAAGAGAACTGAGTCAACGTGAAGAAGATAAGTGATTTTAGTAAGTGATAAGTAAAGAGATGAGGAACTGAACAAAGGAAATGAAAGTGAAAATGAACACAAAAGGGCAAATCAGAAAGACATTAAAGAAATATCAAATTGTCTTCTAGTGCCTTTTATGGCAGTTTGGAAATAGGAAACAAAGGAGAAAAAAGTCAAAGAAGACTTCAAGATTTTTAGCTATGACAAGACGTGATGCTATCTCTGGGGTAAAATTATGTGATGAGTTCTGATTTTTACATGAAATTTAACTACAGGTAAGGTAATGTTTGACAAGTACTTTGGGAGTCATCAGCACCAAATTGATTAAAGCAGGACACTTCAATCACCACCATTTGATTCTCCAAATTTTGATCCGAATATCAAAAAAGCCTTTACCTGAACAGATAAAGCCATGAAAGATCATGTGGTAAAAACTGTTAGATTCCTGTTATTTTTTCTTCCATAGAAATAAAACTATAACCTGGTATATCAAACAATCGCCCTCAAGGATGCCAACATATTAATCTTCAAAACTTATAAATATATGTTAGGGTACTAGGCAAGGATAGATTAAGATTGCATACGAAATTAAGGAGATTAATCAGTTGACCTTTCAAATAGGAAGATTATTCTGGATTATCTTTGTGAGCCCAATGTAATAATAAGGTCCTTCCTACCTTTAAAATGGAAGAGGAAGACAGAAAGTGCGGTCAGTCTGAAAGAAATTTGAAAATGATATGCTACTGGCTGTGAATTTAGAGGAGGAGGTCACAAAGAAGTGTGAGAACCCTATAGAATCTAAAAAAGGCCGTGAAACAGATTCTTCTCTAATGCCTCCAGAAAAAAATGTAGTCATAACTTGATTTTAACCCAGTGAGGTTTATTTCAGACTTCTGACCTCCAGAACTATAAGACAATATATTTGTGATGTTTTAAGCCATCAAGTTTGTGGTAATTTTTTATAGCAGCAATAGGAAACTAATACAGATTTCTAGCTATACTATATTTTCCAAATACTATTATAGTTAGGTGTGACCATATGACAAGAATTTTTACCAATGCAATGCTTTTGGGGAAGCACCCATCAAATGACTTGTCACCTCTCCCCCGGATTTTCCAATGAGCATCCTAGGCCTCAAATGAACATTCCTTTATATGAAAGCTGTGAGTTAAGCTGCTAACTTGTCTCAGATTCTTCTTCTTTAGTAAAATAAATATTTTCCTATTCTGGGTGCAGCGAAATTCTTTGTACTACTTATGCATGTGCATCATATAGCACCTGGACACTTCCACCAATACATCTGCCACTATGTGAAAGGAATAAGGTCTTGAACTGCATCATAAAGTGATGCATAAAATCCATCACCCTGCTTCAAGTACTAGAAGTTACTGCCCATAGGAGTTCAACACAAATTAAAAATGCTGATCTTGCTATATCTCATTTTTTCTGTGGGTAAAGTATTATTCCAACTAGCATTTTGTGTGTTGAGTCCTTCTTGGCAACTCCATAAGAGGATCCCATGGATAGATGTTTGTGAGATCCAAAATTTGGTGGTTGGCATTGTTATGACCTTTGCATTCCTCCATGCATGGTGGAAATTATCAGTTGGGATTGGTAGTTGTATCTTCTTGTTCAAAATGCATTATATCTAGGCTGGAGCCTTTAAATTAGTGGAACTCCTTCACATTCTGTTTTATTATCCAGTGAAATGGAATACAGATATGACTATGACCATACTTTGACCATGAAAATAAAGACAATATCCAAGGAATACACACACACACAAAAAAAGGAAACTTGACTTTTAAGAAAATATTTATTTTTTAAGAGAGAGGGAGATACAGAGAGAGAGTGAAAGCATGCAAGGGAGAGTCGGGGGAGAGTGGACAAGATCTGAAGCAGGCTCCATGCTGACAGCAGACAGCCCATTGTGGGGCTGGAATGCACAAACCGTAAGATCATGACCTGAGCCAAAGTTGGACACTTAACCAACTGAGCTACACAAGTGTCCCTGGAAATTTGACTTCTAGGTTTCTCTGCACAAGAAAGTTTCTCACTGATCTAGAGCTTAGACTATTACATGAGAAAACCAAACACGCTTTAAGATAAACTAAATAAATCATCTTGTTTGAACCATTGCTCTGGATTACTTATGTTATCGTATCTATATGACCCTGGTATTAGTGAAGGATCTTCAGAGAAACAGAACCAACAAGATATATATAGAAAAAGATTTATTATAAGAAATTGGTTCATGTAATTATAGAATTTAAGAAGTCTTCTGATCTGCGATCTGTAAGCTAGAAACTCAAGAAAGCTAGAGGTATAACTCATTCCAGGTCCAAAAGGCAAAAAAATAAAAAATTGATATTCCAGTTTAAGTAAAGACAGCAAGAGCTGACATATTCCTTCCTCTGCCTTTTTGCTTTATTCAGGCCCTTCACGGATTGAATGATGCAAATCCACATTAGAGAGACCAAACTACTTTAATGGGTCCACCAATTCAAATGCTAATTTTCTAACGGAACACCCTCACAGATACACCCAGAAATAATGTTCAGCCAAATATCTAGGTATCTTATGATGCAATCAAGTTGACACATGAAACGAATCATCACAGACCCTCAATAGTACAGAAAATTATCTTGACGATAGAGGGAATATGTTTGTAGTGAAGGGAGAAAATTGGAGAGGAAAAAGCCAAAGACAACCTTTGGGATCATCTTTATGTAAAGGGTTGGAAGAGGAACGAGCAAAGATTAAAAAGGGACATACAATGTGACAGCATCTACAGGAAGACAAAATTTCATGAAAGATGTGATTAGTAATTGTAAATGTACCAGAAGGATATGACTAGTTGGTCACTCCTGTTTACTTTCATTTACCTTCTTTGATCTATCTGTACACTTTTAAATGCCATCTATACACTTATTATTCCCAAATGTATATCTCCAGACCAAATCACTCTTTTGACTTACTTAATATTGCCATTTGGATATCTCTAGGCATCTCAAACTCAATATATAAAAAAGTAGACACTTGAGAGCTCTCTAGAAAAAGTCTTCATTCTCATTGATCCATCTCAATAAAGGCACATCATTCCTCCAACTGTTCAAACTTGAAAATGAGACTTCCTTTTTATCTCACTTTTAACATTCAATCCATTAGTCCATCATCAAAGCCCATCAATTTTGCATAAAAATGCACCTCTAATGTTACCTTTATCGTAACTGCAATCACTCCTTAATTGAAATGATAAAAATCTTTACTAATTATATACTTTCAATCCATTTTCCTCCACACTACAAAGCTGTAAATAATATTTTGTCACTTCTTTTTAACATGAAGCAGCTTGACATTTTACTTATTTTTTTTATTATTATTATTTAATAGTTTATTGTCAAATTGGTTTCCATACAACACCCAGTACTCTTCCCCACAAGTGCCCTCCTCCATCACCACCACTTCTTTTCCCCCCTCCCTCTTTCCCTTCAACCCTCAGTTCATTTTCAGCATTCAATAGTCTCTCAAGTTTTGCACCCCTCTCTCTCCCCAACTCTCTTTCCCTCTTCCCCTCCCCCTGGTCTTCCATTAGGTTTCTCCTGTTCTTCTGTTAGACCTATGAGTGCAAACATATGGTATCTGTCCTTCTCTGCCTGACTTATTTCACTTAGCATGACACCCTCGAGGTCCCCCCACTTTGCTACAAATGGCCATATTTCATTCTTTCTCGTTGCCATGTAATACTCCATTGTATATATAAACCACTTCTTCATCCATTCATCAGGTGATGGACATTTAGGCTCTTTCCATGATTTGGCTATTGTAGACAGTGTCACTATGAACATTGGGGTACATGTGCTCCTATGCATCAGCACCTTTTTATCCCTTGGATAAATCCCTAGTAGTGCTATTGCTGGGTCACAGGAGAGTTCTATAGATAGTTTTTTGAGGAACCTGCACACTGTTTTCCAGAGCAGCTCCACCAGTTGACATTCCCACCAACAGTATAGGAGTTTCTCCACATCCTCTCCAGTATCTGTAGTCTCTTGATTTGTTCATTTTAACCACTCTGACTGGCGTGAGGTGGTATCTCAGTGTGGTTTTGATTTGTATTTCCCTGATGATGAGTGATGTTGAGCATCGCTTCATGTGTCTGCTGTTCATCTGTATGAACTATTAGAGAAGTGTCTTTTCATGTCTTCTGCCCATTTCTTCACCTATCCGATGGAAACTATAGAAAACTTATGAAAGAAATTGAAGAAGACACCAAGAAATGGAAAAACATTCCATGCTCATGTACTTAGGTTTAAAATAAAATCATCAATATGGCCCCAAAAAGTCCGCCATAACATTTCCTGGACTTACCTTTCCATCTTCCTTTCTTTCACCACTTTCCCACCTTGCTTTTTATGCTGTCTTTCAAGTTTTGGGGGTACCTGGGTGGCTCAGTTGGTTAAGCATCTTTTGCTTTTGGCTCAGGTCATGATCTCACAGTTCATGAGATTCAGCCTTGCATAAGCCCTGTCAGCATGGAGCCTGCTTGGGATTCTCTCTATCTCCATTTCTCTCCCTTCAACCCTGCTCATGTTTTCTCTCTCTCTCTCAAAATAAATAAACTTACAACATTTATTTTATAATGTCTTCCAATTTTTCAAATGCACCAATTCTCCTCTTTTCAGGGTTATATGCATGCTTGTCTCTCCCTCTGGAACCTCCTTTCCGGTTCTATTCATTTACCTAACTCTTCTGAGTCTTTTCAGGTCATGAGTTTTTCAGATAGATATTCTTTACTCTCCAATCCAAATGATATGGCCATCATTATTATCTTCATTGGATCACATTATTTCCTTTCATAGAACTTATCAAATATTTAATCCTTGTTGAATTATTCCTTGGTTAGTTTTTATATCCCTCTCTAGTTTCTGTACCTATGAACACAGATTGTTTTGTATACCACTCTATAAACAATCCCTAATTTGTAATAATGTTTAAAATTTAGAATGTACCCAGTAAATATTTGAAGATCTTGATGATTTTTGGTGACTTTTCATTTGAGACTACATTTCATTTGAGTGGTGTGAGCAGGAACTTAGACTTCAGAGAATTAAAAGAGTATGAAAAGAGCTGATGGACTTGGGAGGGGATAAGAAAGAAGATATAAAGCTAGCTCTGGAAAGGGACCACTGATTTCCTAAATTAGTCGTATTTCTCCACTCAACCATTAGATAACTTGTCTATATTATCTAATTAGAAACTACTATATTTAATAAATATTGGCATTCATCACCATTGGAAAGTGTTTGTGCTTTGACATTGTTATGTTAATTGAAATGTTCTTTAACTTCTATGATTTAATAACCAAGAAAAGAAAATGATAGAAAAGACATGTAAGTAAAAAATGAAAATACAGTTGGAAATGTTAATACATTTTTTAAAAAGATAATACACTGTAGAAATCTCTGTTTACTGCCAACATTAAGTTTTCCTAGATCACAAAAGCAATAAGAAAAAAACCTAAGTGGACAATTAAAAGGAGATCAGGTGAGTGTGAGAAAGGGTAAAAAATGGCAGAGATGCAAAGTAAATGAATATAAGATAACATCCTTTGAAACATGATTATAACTACACATAATGAAGTAAAATTGTTTTTTATGATTTAATTATACTTTTCCAAGAAAAGCAATTATATTTAAAGTACAATTATTAATAGGGAAATTTTAATGGCCTTTTGTCTCCAGGAAGAATCTTATGTTGCATACCCAATTTTTCCAATCTACCACTTTTATTCTTCAACCTGCCTGGGCAAAATATGTTTCAGCCAGGCCAGTTTTTATATTTCTGTTACACAGAATTAAAAAAAAAAAAGGCATGGAAGGACAGGGTGGAAGGACAAAGTGGTCTGTGAAAAAAGAAAAGTCTAAGTGAAAGGGTTAAACGAATCTACAAAATAAAGAGATGAGAGAGTAGATGAAGTAAAAAAAAAAAATGCAAGCTGGAGAGGGAGTATTGGGATAGGAGGAATGTTTGATTTCTATAGAGTGTGGGGTATGAGGAATTAGGGAGAAAAAGAAAAGGGACATGTAAAGCATTGCTTGACTTTATGTGTTAATTAAATTTTTACTTTGTAAGTATGCCTCTTCTCTATGACACCATTCAAGGTCAAACTACATAAGCAACATTTTTATTAACATTATATAAGTTGAGCTATCATCTCTAAGTGGTTATGTTCTGAGGATAAAAATGTGGAATCACTATCATCTTCCCTAAAATCACTGACCAATGTGCTATGAGTCACCTGAGTGGCTTAGTTGGTTGAGTATCTGACTCTTGATTTCAGCTCAGGTCATGATACTAAGGTCATGGGATCAAGCACCACATCAGGCTCTTTTTAAGATTCTCTCTGGCCTCTTCTACACTCATGTATGCTCTCTCTAAAATAAAAACAAAGAGGAAAATAAAACCTACATACTGCTGCAGTATTCACTGAATGAAAATAATGGTAATTCATACGTCAAATATTGTATATAGCTCTAATTATATCAAATACAGAAACAGAGAAAAAATCTGGAGAAAAAAATAAGAAAGACTATTAGGATTTAAGTATTGGTGTAGCTTTAAGATTTTTTTTTACAAACTCTAAGAGTCTATGAATTATTCACAAGAAAAAATATATATAACATAAACACACATATATACACACATATAAGCACATACATACACATCCACATATGTACATACATGATTCTTTTTCAATTTATAAAGTGTGAATGATGAAGAATATGGTACATGTTTAACACATATTCAATATATATTAAGGGTTGAGCACAGATTTTACAACAATGTATAGAATGTGACAACCTTGATTAATGCTCTGAAGTTTTATTTAGTAATGTTAATGTTAATTTTGTCTATCAAAAAGCACAAGGTGCAGACAGCTGTATGATGTTCTTGAGGAAATGGAGACAGTGGATGTCTGGAAGAATTTTGGCAGAAGGTTTAGTCTTGGAAAGGCTAAATAGTTGGAGGATATAGAGCTAAGACAAGTCAGGGTATACAGAGATTCCAGGCCTTTAGAGGCCAATAAGCATTGCCATTGGTCCTCCTCTCCCCATCACTTTTTATTCTTTTACTAAATGCAGAGTAACAGTGAAAGAATCCTGAGTCAGAAAATGAAGAAACTGAAAGCTTACATAAGGTTCAAATAGGTTCATTGAATAAACATTTACCAAGTGTCTCTTGAGGCATGTTCAGTATTCTGTGGGATAGATTTAAGAGAATAAAAGACATTTATTTCCTTAAGGAATATGCAATATATATATATATATATATATATATATATATATATAGTAATGTGCAATATGTATATATATTACAGATACACACACATACAATTCTTACTAACAAAAGGTAATCTACCGTGTAGGACAGCAAGTATATAAGTTCCCTTGGGAAAATTAATGTAGTGTAAATCAAATAATGGTCATTTGTATTCCATGGACAATATGGAGTCACTGAAGTTTTTTGTTTTAAAATATAGGACACAAAATGGCATTTAAGAAATGTAGAAAAGTTGGGAGGTCAGGAAAACAAGAAGTAAGGGAACTATTGCAGTAGTGTAAAATTCAGTGACTACAAAATATAGTAAAATATAGATAGTAAATTCATAAAAAATCATTTCACAGTTAGTGGTATAATTTTGAGAATATTGTTTTTAAAAGTTCAAAATGGTTTAGGTAAAATTTTAGTTGAAATAACTATAACCATCTGTGGGATGTAAGCTTAAGAATTCTGTACATTTGACAAATTTTGGGGCGGGAGCCAAGATGGCAGAGAGGAAGGGAGCTCTGTAAACTCTGTCTGCCCCATCGATGAACTGAGAAGGATATTACTCTCATCTGCAAAAGCGGAAGGAGAAAATATGGACTCCAGAAAGAATAGAACCTCAAGGATACCTGAGTGAGTGAGTGCGAACTGGTGAAATCTGAAAATGGACCAGCCTAGGAAGGACAGGGGAGGCAGGATCCCCAGCCCAACGCCTGGCAAGCGCGCACAGAGCCCAAGAGACAAAGGGAAGAGACAGAGAGTCTGAACAGGCTCATAGTACTATCCCTGGGGAAGAGGTACTGTCTCTGGGGAAGAAGTAAATAACATTTGGCCAGGCTTGGAGAGAGGGACCCACTCCATAGATAACTGCTGGGTAGCCAGAATCCCGAATCCGGGTGGTGCAAAAGAAGTTAACAGCTTCCAGCCCTAAGCCATCTCAGCAGCGGGGAAACAGCGGAAGCAGTGCAGCGGCAGCAGTTGCAGCGGCGGCAGCGGTACAGCGAGAAGCGGCCACAATAGCAGCCCTGGCGGTTGTCCCGGAAGTGCGCACTTTGAGAGCCGCCCACGACGGTGGCAGCACGGTGAGAAGTGACCTCAGAAGCTGCCCTGGCGACTGTGCCGGAAGTGCGCACTTTGAGAGGCGCCCTCAGCGGCAGCGGGCCGCGGTGCGGTGAGAGGCTGCGGCAGATGCGCCCGGCAGCGGCTGCGCCAGGGGTGCGCACACCTGAACTCAGTTTTGGGAATGGAACCATGCATCTCATTTCCACGGCGCATCTCGCTCCCTGCACTGGCTGTGCGAATCCCGAATCCCGGGTGCCCAAGGAAAAAATAGGGCCCACACCTTCGTGACCACCAACAGGGAGTCAGCGGCGGGTGGAGGCCTGGGCCCGAGCACTGGGCTGCAGGAGCTCCCAGCTCATTTCCAGCAGTGCACGGCGCCTTGAGCAACAGCTACCCGAAGCCGAGAGAGTCTCAATTTTTTTTCTCCTTCCCCCATTGCAATCGTGATCCTGGCTGGGGGTGGGGACTCCGCAGCTGGGTCTGTGAAAGTGCACACTTCACCTACTGCTGCTCATTTCACCTCAGGCAGGGGTAGCCGAAATCCCTGCCTGAGCCAAGACAAACTGATTCCTCCCCCTAAGAAGCCAGCCACCAAAACAAATGTATTTCATCTGTGGTAGTGCAAACGTGCATGGACTGGAACTTTGAACCGAGGCTGGTCTGGAAAATAGAACTCGGCTCAACTGCAGCCCAAGGAGATCAGACTCATTAGGGTGGCATACAGTGCCTAGCTCAGCAGAGCTTGGCATGCCTCCAATCTAATCTCCATAGACACCAAGGCAGAGTCTCTGAGAACAGCCTCCAAGACCTACCACATCAAACCAAGCCTATCCACAAAAGGGAGCTGCTGCTCTTTTTTTAATTTTTTTTCTTTCTCCACTCTTTTCGTACTTATTTCTTTGTTATTATTACCGTATTTTTGTTTTTTTCTTTTTCTTTACTTAACTCTGTTAATTTTTTACTCCTCATTTTCCTTTCTCCTGTCTCCCTTACTTTTTCACCTTCTAGCAACCCAGATATGTTCTCCTGTATCTCATCCTTACCTCTCCCCTCAACTGGTCATACACTTTTAAAATGTCTACTGCCCTTTGTTGTCTCTGACCCCCTTCTATATTTTTTTTCTCTTTTCTTCTTTCTCTTTTCTTTGTATTTCCTCTTCTTCCCTTCTTTTTGTCTCTTTCCTTTCCATTTTCTAACTCTTCTTTCCCCCTTTTTATGTGTTTCTTTGTTTGATTTGTCTGTGTGTATGTGTGCTTCTGTTCCCTCTGTGTGTGTCTGTCTGTTTTCCTTCCTAGGACCGCACCAAGAAACAAGCCAAAGTGTGCAAGAAGGCAAGTCACAAATATTGCAGAGTAGGGAAATAATATATTCACAGTCACAAGAAGAGAAACCGAAAGACACCATTAAGAGAACATTCCCTGAAACGACAGGCCCTGGACAGTCAATAAGCCTCCTTTAACAGAGAAATATTAATAGGTGCACAGAGCACAACGAGCTTTCTAAAGGTGACAAGAGACAGAAAACTAGCAAAAATGACAAAAT
>NC_043717.1:65452725-65454176 GCF_006229205.1 Suricata suricatta | reverse complement strand
ATAAGCCTCCTTTAACAGAGAAATATTAATAGGTGCACAGAGCACAACGAGCTTTCTAAAGGTGACAAGAGACAGAAAACTAGCAAAAATGACAAAATGAAAAAACTCTCCCCTGAAGAACTTCCAGGGGGAACTCACAGCCACCGAACTGCTCAAGGCAGATCTAGACAACATATCAGATCAAGAACTTAAAAAGCTTGTCATAAGATTAATCGCTGGGGTTGAGAAAAGCAACAAAGAATCAACTGATGAGTTAAAAAAGGCTATAGGTGAGGTGAATAACAAACTGGAGGCAGCCACCTCAAAAATTGATGAGGCAGAGAGAAGAATAGGTGAATTAGAAGATATAGATATAGCAAAAGAGGAAGCTGGAGAAAAGAGAGATAAATTGATCCAGGAGCAGGAAAGGAGAATTCGAGATCTGAGTGATACAATCAAATGGAACAACATCCGTCTCATAGGAATTCCTGAAGAGGAAGACAGAGAGAAAGGGCCTGAAGGGATACTTGACCAAATTATAACTGAGAATTTCCCAAATCTTGGAAAAGAAATAGACATTCAAATTCAAGAGGCACAAAGAACCCCCTTAAGACGCAATTTGAATGGCCTTCAGCATGGCATATCATAGTGAAACTAGCAAAATATAAAGATAAAGACAGAATTCTGAAAGCAGCCAGGGAGAAAAGGGCCCTCACATACAAAGGGAAACCAATCAGAGTGGTGACAGACCTATCGAATGAAACCTGGCAGGCCAGGAAGGAATGGCAGGAAATCTTCAATGTGATGAGCAGAAAAAATTTACAGCCAAGAATCCTCTACCCAGCAAGCCTGTCTTTCAAAATAGAAGGAGAGATAAAGGTTTTCCCAATTAAACATAAAGTGAGAGAATTCATGACCACCAAACCAGCCCTACAGGAAATTCTAAGAGGAACTCTATGAGGGAAAGATCGCAAAGAATACAAGGTGCCAAGGAAACCACTATAAACATGAATTCTAGGGAGAACAAAATGACTCTAAACCCACATTTTTCGATAATAACATGGAATGTAAATGGACTGAATGCACCAACGAAATGACACAGGGTAGCAGAATGGATAAAAAAACAAAACCCATCTATTTGCTGTCTACAGGAGATGCATTTTCGACAAGACGACACCTTCAGGTTGAAGGTAAAGGGATGGAGAAATATCTATCAGGTGACTGGAAGCCAAAGGAAAGCTGGAGTGGCCATACTAATATCAGACAAAATGGTCTTTAAAGTAAAGGCAGTAACAAGAGATGAAGAAGGACATTATATAATAATTACAGGATCTCTCCATCAGGAAGAGCTAACAATTATAAATATCTATGTGCCAAATTTGGGAGCGCCCAAATACATAAAACAATTAATCACAGAAAGAAACAATCTTATTGACAAAAATGTGCTAATTGCAGGGGACTTTAATACTCCA
>NC_043717.1:65451231-65452625 GCF_006229205.1 Suricata suricatta | reverse complement strand
CTTTAAAGTAAAGGCAGTAACAAGAGATGAAGAAGGACATTATATAATAATTACAGGATCTCTCCATCAGGAAGAGCTAACAATTATAAATATCTATGTGCCAAATTTGGGAGCGCCCAAATACATAAAACAATTAATCACAGAAAGAAACAATCTTATTGACAAAAATGTGCTAATTGCAGGGGACTTTAATACTCCACTGACAGCAATGGATAGATCAACCAGACAGAAAATCAATAAGGAAACAATGGACCTGAACGAGACATTGGAACAGATGGAATTGATAGATCTATTTAGAACTCTGCATCCTGAAGATTTGAAATTCACATTCTTTTCGAGTCCATATGGCACATTCTCCAAGATACACCATATACCGGGGCATAAAGCAGCCCTCCATAAGTATAAACAAATAGAGATCATACCATGCACACTTTCAGAACACAATGCTATGAAATTTGAAATGAACCACAGGAAAAAGTCTGGAAAATCTCCAAGAATGTGGAGGTTAAAAACCACCCTACTAAAGAATGATTGCGTTAATCAGGCAATTAGAGAAGAAATTAAAAAATAAATGGAAATGAACGAAATTGAAAATACACCAATCCAAACTCTCTGGGATGCTGCCAAGGCAGTCCTAAGAGGAAAGTATATTGCAATCCAGGCCAATCTCCACAAACTAGAAAGAGCGCAATTCAAAATCTAACAGAGAACCTACTAGAACTAGAAAGGAAGCAGCAAGAGCACCCCAAACCCAGCAGAAGAAAAGAAATAATAAAGATCAGGGCAGAAATAAACAATATAGAATCCAAAAGAACAGTCGAGCAGACTAATGAAACCAGGAGTTGGTTCTTTGAAAAAATAAACAAAATTTATAAACCTCTAGCCAGGCTCCTCAGAAAAAAAAGAGAGAACACCCAGATAGACAAAATCATGAACGAAGAAGGATCTATTACAACCAATCCCTAATTAATACAAGACATCATCAGAGATTACTATGAAAAACTATATGCCAGCAAACTGAACAACACAGAAGAAATGGACGAATTCCTAAATACACATGCACTACCAAAATTCAAACCAGAAGATATACAAAGCATGAATAGACCAATAACCAGTGAAGAAATTGAATCCGTTATCAAAAATCTCCCAACGAATAAGAGCCCAGGGCCAGATGGCTTCCCAGGGGAATTCTACTAGACATTTAAAGCAGAGCTCATACCCATTCTTCTCAAACTATTCCAAAAAATAGAAATAGAAGGGAAGCTTCCAAACTCATTCTACGAAGCCAGCATCACCTTGATACCCAAACCAGACAGGGACCCAGCCAAAAAAGAGAACTACAGACCAATATCCTTAATGAATACAGATGCAAAAATACTCAACAAGATACTAGC
>NC_043717.1:65449365-65451131 GCF_006229205.1 Suricata suricatta | reverse complement strand
ATGAATACAGATGCAAAAATACTCAACAAGATACTAGCAAATCGAATTCAACTGCATATAAAAAGAATTATCCCTCATGATCATGTGGGATTCATTCCTGGGTTACAGGGATGGTTCAATATCTGCAAATCCATCAATGTGATCCATCACATTAACATAAGAAAGGATAAAAACCATATGATCCTGTCGATAGATGCAGGAAAAGCATTTGACAAAATACAGCACCCTTTCCTAATAAAAACCCTTGAGGAAGTCGGAATAGAAGGAACTTACCTAAACATTATAAGAGCAGTCTATGAAAAACCCACAGCTAATATCATCCTCAATGGGGAAAAACTGAGAGCCTTCCCCCTGAGATCAGGAACATGACAGGGGTGCCCATCTCACCACTGTTGTTTAACATAGTGCTAGAAGTCCTAGCATCAGCAATCAGACAACAACAACAAAAAATAAAAGGCATCAGAATTGGCAAGGAAGACGTCAAACTGTCACTTTTTGCAGATGACATGATACTCTACATGGAAAACCCAAACGACTCCACCAGAAGCCTTCTAGAACTGATCAATGAATTCAGTAAAGTCGCAGGGTACAAAATCAATGTACAGAAATCAGTTGCATTCCTATACACCAAAAATGAAGCAGCCGAAAGAGAAATTAAGAAACAGATCCCATTCACGATTGCACAAAAAAACCATCGAATACCTAGGAGTAAACTTATCCAAGGATGTAAAAGACCTATATGATGAAAACTATAGAAAACTTATGAAAGAGATCGAAGAAGACACCAAGAAATGGAAAAATATTCCCTGTTCATGGATCGGAAGAATAAACATTGTGAAAATGTCATTACTACCCAACGCGATCTACATATTCAATGAAATCCCCATCAAAATTGTACCAATATTCTTCTCAAAACTAGTACAAACTATCCTCAAATTCGTATGGAACCACAAAAGACCCCGATTAGCCAAAGTTATATTGAAAAGGAAAACCAAAACGGGAAGCATCACAATCCCAGACTTTGGCCTCTACTACAAAGCTGTTATCATCAAGACAGTATGGTATTGGCACAAAAACAGACACGTAGACCAATGGAATACAATAGAGAACCCAGAACTGGGCCCACAAATGTACGGCCAATTAATTTT
This sequence comes from Suricata suricatta, assembly GCF_006229205.1. Lineage (NCBI taxonomy): Eukaryota > Metazoa > Chordata > Mammalia > Carnivora > Herpestidae > Suricata > Suricata suricatta. The sequence continues at coordinate 65,449,983 of NC_043717.1, read as the reverse complement.
TGACAAAGCAGGAAAGAGTATCTGATGGAAAAAAGACTGCCTCTTTAGCAGGTGGTGCTGGGAGAACTGGACAGCAACATGTAGAAGAATGAACCTAGACCACTCTCTTACACCATCCACAAAAATAAACTCAAAATGTCTGAAAGACCTGAATGTGAGACAGGAAACCATCAAAACCCTCGAGGAGAAAGTAGGAAAAAACCTCCTAGACCTCCACCGCAGCAATCTCCTACTAGACACATCCTCCAAGGCAAGGGAAATGAAAACAAAACTGAACCCTTGGGACTTCATCAAGATAAAAAGCTTCTGCAAGGCAAAGGAAACAATCAAGAAAACTAATAGGCAACCGACGGAATGGGAAAAGAAAGTTGCAAATGACATGTCAGATAAAGGGCTAATATCGAAAATGTACAAGGAACTCACCAAACTTCACACTCACAAAACAAATAATCCAGTGAAGAAATGAGCAGAAGACATGAACAGACACTTCTCCAAAGAGGACATCCAAATGGCCTACAGACACATAAAACGATGCTCAACATCACTCATCATCAGGGAAACACAACTCAAAACCACACTGAGATACCACCTCACACCAGTCAGAGTGGCTAAAATGAA